>NC_044502.1:33685021-33747521 GCF_902362185.1 Chanos chanos
TCAATAGCGGGAGAGAACCATCGGGGGAGAGGCAGATATATGCGATGGAGCAGCGACGAAACACTGCGGCGCGAGCGCGGAGTAGCGTGCGGCTGTAGCGAGGATGGAGAGAGAGAGAGAGAGAGAGCGAGCGCTAGCTGTGCCATTGACAGATCAGACTTTATCTGTAGCGTGCAGCAGGAGACGGTGCCACTGAGAAATGTCTGTAAAATACCCCTATTGGCATCAGTCAGACGAACGCTCTGACCGACGCCTCTCAATTTGCTCGAAAAACAGCCGAGATGGAGCGTCGTCGCGATTGATTGACGCTACAGAAAATGTATCAGTCGCGTTTTTTGCTCCGGTATGTTTTGGAAACATTTGTTAGGAGGAAAAAATCAATTTTGATACAAAAAATGCTACAAGTCCAGCTTAATGAAATTCAGGAAGATAAGTCTATGGTAGTGCAGTCTGTCCATGTGTGATTTTTCACTTAGTGCATTTATAGAAAGTTGTCTAAATCCTCCTTGGATGATATCTAAAAGATTAAATCGTTGATTTTCGTTTTTTCACACTTTTTGACCTGGTTCATTTGTTGTTTGTAGGACCTTATTTCAGAAACCGCTGTCTCCAATCTAACGAGCCTGTGTCTTTCCTTTACATGAAGATTACTCCTTTCTCTCTGTTTTCCAGTCTCTCTCTCTCTCCCTCACTTCCACAGGAAGAAGAAGAAGCCTGTGGCTACTGTCTAACATGACAGTATAAGACAGGGCCCTGTCAGCCTTCTTTCCAAACCTACTCGTGTGCGTGCGTGCGTGCGTGTGTGTTTGATTGATTGATTAAAATACATAAGAAGAATATGTAATGGGCTTTCTGAGAACACATGGACAGATGAGTGGATGAATGGATGGAGGAAAGGAGTGGGTAAAATATTAACTGAACATGGCTAACTTAAGACTGTGTTTTACACAGAACCTCCGCTCAGTCAACCGTGCGCTGCTCTCTAAAGTGTTTGAGTGTGTGAATGGAGGAATTCCATTACATTTTTTTTTTTACCCACAGTACAATCCTGAGGGATGATGGGAGGCATGAAGGCAGTTTATTTCTTGTGTGTGTGTGTGTGTGTGTGTGTGTGTGTGGGGTCATCCGTTGTTATATTAAATGAAATCTCTCCACCCTTTTGGCTGATGTTATCGAGATGGGCCAGTTACAGAAATGTTGTCAATTTCAGAGCTGTTTTGTGACTTAAAGTCACAAAGTGAAATACTTTGATAGAAGGATTTCCTGCTGTACAGAGGAAATGCTCAATTTTTTTTTCACACTTGATGAAAAGAGATTGTTGACTCCTAATGCAAAGTTTCTGTGTGTGTGTGTGTATGTGAGAGAGAGAGAGAGAGAGCGCGTACGCATGCCTGTGTAAGAGAGTCCAGTTGGCCCTGGTTTGAGCTGAACTGCAGGGACGGTTTTTTTCTTTGCGCAGCCCTGCAGTCACAATAGCAGGAGGTCAAACATGGCCGCTGCTCATCATTCAACCCTAATGATGCATCGTTTTTTCCCGCCCTCTCCTGGCTGCTCCCAGCACCACTTCACATCTGACGGGGTCACGGGGAGGTCATGAACCCCAGGTGGGACAACCCACTCTCCAGGCTAGGCTTGTTTTTGTTACCTCTCTCTCTCTCTCTCTCTCTCTCTGTCTGTGTTCACTTCGACACATTGTTGGCTCCTGATATGGGTGTGATCTGGAGCACCTTCATGTTGTGGCATCACAGACAGCCGCTTGCTCTCCATTTACATCTTTACCTTTTTCTTCCTTTCAAGCAAGTCGGGCAGCTTTTTTAGAAGAACACAGGCTGCTTGCATGTCACTCAACTTCAGCCTTTTTTTTGTCATGGCTCCCTCATCTTGGAAGAGCCAAGGTGGCACAGAGAGGTGTGTGTGTGTGTGTGTGTGTGTGTCTGTCTGAGAGAAAGAGGGACGCTCACATTCTGACAAAGGTTCCTGTCACAGCTGATTCACACATGAGTGTGTTTCAGGCCTCTATATTAAGAGCGCTGATAAGAGCCGGATGAAGTGGGAGACCAGAGTTGAGATTCAGGACTGACAGTTAGACCCTGTCCACATTCTCTCTCGCCTTTCTCTCTCTCTCTGTCTGTTGCTCTCGCTCTCTGACTGTCTGTCTGTCTGTCTCTCTCTCTCTCTCTCTCTCGCTGCTTGCTGCTCCCTGCTCCCTGGCCCTCCGTGGGTGGAGCTTTCTTTGCTCGGCCACTTTCATTGGACCATCTCATCAGCAGACAAGCTCTGTAGAGTATCAATCATCAGGCTTAAAAATGAAAAGTTCCTATTTAGTTTTTTGGTGGTGTTGTTGGATTTGAATGCTTTTACCTGAACACATATCTGTAGTCCCTTTTGTTATTTGTTTACTGTGTGCACTGTTAGAACAGGGATGCCCATACAACCGCTTGACAGATGGACCACATGGTGACATGGAATCATCTGGAAAAACCAGAATGTGCAGTGTCCCCTTCCATCCTCATTCTTTATTTACCTCATCACTTTGCCATAAATCTTAGATTGGTCTCAGACATGACAGGGGAGCTCCTCAGGTTACTGGTTTATACATGATAATAGCACAGTCTCTGTACTAGAAACTAACCTGAGGCAGCCAGAGTCGTGTGTGTGCGTGTGTGTGTGTGTATTTGTGTGGTGACTGGAGAAGAGAGAGAGAGGGGTTTTAAAGACGGGAAGAAATCTAAATCCTCGTATAAAAAGGCCATGCTCTCAGTCCAGGCCGAGAGAGAGAGGGAGGAGGAGGAGAGAGAGAGAGAGAAAAAAAAAAGTTGATTTCCTTTTTCAGCAGAGCCATACATCACTGGGCCTCCCAGCTGCACTGTCACAGGCTGACAGAATGACATGTGTCATTTATCAAAGGGGCCAGGCGGGGGCCTTGGGAAACGTGCACCACAAAGCCTGAGAGAGTTCATTCCTCCGCTCGGGCCCCACCCCCCTCAACCGCCCCCCCCCCTCCTCTCCTTTCCACTCTCCTCGCTTCGCCTGTTGCCAAAAAAAGGCTCTCTAATGTTTTCTGTCTTCCCAACACCAACGTACACACCACAAACACACACGGACACACACACACACGCGCGTGCACACACACACAGACAGACACAGCCCAAGCTCTTAGACTCACTTCTGTGTGGCTTTCTCCAATGCCTCAGGCTGTATTTTTTTTGGTTGTTGTCTTGTTTCGCTGTTGCACTTTATTTTATACGGTTCCCTTTTTATAGTCAGTCGCTATCAAAACAGTCGACTGTTCGTCGTTCAGTGAGGTTTACAAAAACGGCACGGTTATTGTTTCCCGCGTGACGGCCTTTCTGCGAGTTTCCCCCCCCCCCCCCCCCCCCCCCCTCTTGGCCTTTGCTTGGGTTTCTGTCGGTTACCTCGCGGTCGAGCGTGGGGGTGTTTGACAGGAGCTGATCCCTGTAGCCAAGGCACCTTAACCCCTGTGTGAGGTCCCTCCGGGGCGGAAGGAAAAACAACACCTTCTCCAGTTCCCCGGACTGCCGTGTAACACAGCAACAGTCTCCCTCAGAATCAATAAACCGTCTCACCAGGGTTGGGGTGTGGAACTGCCCACACCGAAACGTGTGAGGAGAAACATGAGTCGTCAGTCACTCTTGTGGAATACATCTGATACACTCATATTTCACACTGTAAGGGTCATAGTTCATGTCTACACACGTTCGTAAAGAATGAGCTCTCCCCTCTTCATGTTGAGGTAACTGTCTAAATACTATGTTAAAGTTTGGTTAGCTTGTGTTTGACTTTGTAATTACCTGTCCATTAGACCTTGTATTACAAACCAAACAAGTCTTGGCAATTCTTGACAGAGTCATGTTTGCCATTCAGCATGTTAGTGTGTGTTTTCTGTAGGTCTGCCTTTATTATGCCCCATCTTTCAGTCAGAATTTGAACATGCCGTTAAATGTCAAAGCACCATCGGGAGCCATAGAAACGATGTTTGGGGAAAAAAAAAACAACCCAAAAACGTATGTGTTTAAAAATGTAATAATGTTCAGCCAGGGCACAGGTAGAGGTTGCTAATGGAGAGAGTGATTAGGGAAAGGAGAAAAAAGGAGGGAGGGAAGAGGACAGGCAGATTGTTTGAGTCCTAGCAGTTTATTTTTCTTCATCTCTTCCCCCCCCTCCAACCCCGTCAAAAGATTCTGTTTATCATTAATGGGGATATTCACTCTTGTGTGGCAGTAAACCGACCTCTGAGAAGGGTCAAAGATAGTTCAGCAAAACCCCCCTCCTCTCTCTCTCTCTCTCTCTCTCTCTCTCTCGCTCTCTCTTTCTCCCTCTCCCTATCCTCTCCTCCAGTGTGGGTGGGGATGGCGTCTCCATTTTTCACATGGTAACAGCATCAGGCATAGCACCTGGCCCGAGCTTTTTTGATTTTCAGCAGGTGACTTTAAGAACATGAAGAATTAAAGACGAGGATGTGAAAAGGATGAAAAGGGTTTTTTTTTTTCTTTCTTTCTTTTTTTGAAAAGAGTGATCCGCACCTTGCCGCATGACTGAATCAATAGGCTCTTTACACTCTCTCTCTCTCTCTCTCTCTCTCTGTGTCTCCCTCTTTTTTTTTGTGGAGCCTTTTTCATTCGTTCTCATAAGCCTAATTTCTTTTTCAGGCAGATGTGAGCTGACACACATCGGTCAGCAGTCCACCCCCCCCCCCTTCACACACCCTCATGCCGCCCATTCGGAGGTCGGGAGAACAGTCCCGTTAGCAACCCCCCCGCTTCACTGACTCCCCCATCAACAGGACCTAAGATGGATGTGTCTTTAAAGCAGAGATTGATTGTGGATATCAGAGTTATAACATCATTTGTCATGGCCAATATTATTTAGACCAGAGGGATTGAACACAGAGGTGTAACTTCTAGCCCTCCTGGGGTGGAGACGATTTAAAAGAATCTGAATAGATTACAGGCGAGTGTGTCGGTGAAGACTGCGTTCGAGGAATGTTTTGCCACGCGTACATACGTGCGATCGAGCGAGAGTCGGTGACATACGGCAGGGTCAGAAGAGTAATTCGGGGTTTGCGAACGCTCGTACGGTTGCGCGGTCGCGTGATACGTCCATTTTAACGCGACGCATTTTCACGGCAGTTTAAGCATATCTCTCTCGTTTGCTGTTTTTTTTTTTTTCCTTTTTGACCCTCTGAGTTTGTACCCCATCAGTCTTTCAAAGGGTTCAGTGTGTGTACGTGTTTGCGCGCGTGTGTATGTGTGTGTGTCTGTCTGCATGTTAGCTTGTATGTGTGTGGCTTTGTGTGTCATTCTCTCTCCCCCTCAAATGTTTCCATTGATCCCTGGTGATGTGCTTCTCTTTGGGAGTCTTTTCCCGTCTGACACTTGATTTACGGATTCATTAGGATCCTTTGCACTCCCCTTTCCTTTTGTCCCCCACCCTCACAGAAAGGACGTTCTAGTCCAGGCCAGCGCCCATTCTCTCAGAATTCCACAATTCAAGGACACAGAGAAGGAAGGGGAAAACATGGAAGTAATGTTATCACTTTAGTTTTTTCTTTCTTTTTTTTTTTTTCCTTTGGATCTTTTGCAAGCTGTTTTACCTCCACGCACACTCAAAGTTCATTGGGAGGGCCCAAACCCCTCCCTCTCTCTCTCTCCCTCTCTCTCTCTCTCTCTCTCTCTCTCTCCTTCACTGTTAAAAGACTTCATTGTCGTCCTTTATGGTTCTCTCAGGGAAAAAAAGAGGGATGTGCACCAACTGACATTCAAATGCATGTGGCTTGTACTAAATGACCTGGAACAGCAATGGAGGGTTGTAAACTCCGGAACTTTGAAGACCTCTTTGTGTATGTGTGTGTGTGCGTGTGTTTGAGAGTGTGAGTGTGTGTGTGTGTGCGCGTCTGTCTGTCTGTTTCTGTGTGTGTGTGTTTGAAAGAGAGAGAGAGAGAGACAGAGAGAGAGAAAGCACATGCCTGCATGCATTACGCAAGGGAAGAATTTAATACTTGACACTTTTCCTCTGTGAGTTGTCTGGCCTGCCTGTCTCTCACTAGAGCTTAAATCAAATTTAGCCTACTTGTGTAAAAGTCATCACCATTATCTGAAAGCAAGTCATGCAGAAATATAAAAATAGGAAAATAATCGTCCATTGTGCCGGTCCTTTTGTCATCAGCGTACGATGGAAACGGTCCTAAATTTGAGATTAAAAGCTGCCAGTGACTGATGTTATTAGTTAGATATGACACACACATTACTATCTCCCTACACGGATTACTGCAAATTATACACAGGGACAGACTTGATTCCAACCCCCCCCCTCCCTCTTCCCACCCCCCCTTCACTTTTTCCAGAGTCAGTGTGGGCATGTGAGTCTCTCTAAGTTGACAACGTCTGTCTCTGCTTAGTTCTGGGAGACAGGGTGTGTGACAGCTGTTTTTTTTTTTTTTTGGGGTAGGGGTTTAAAGATGTGTGTGTATGTGTGTGTGTGTGTGTGTGTGAGAGAGAGAGAGAGAGAGAGGGAGAGTGCGTCTGTAATGCTTTACCTTCTGAATTGTGACAGTGTCTTTAGCAACAGATCTGTTCTTGTGAGTCGTATCTTTCCACTGGGAGAAGAGAAATATATATATAAATATATATAAATATATATATATATATATATATGGGTACAGTATGAATGTCGCTGTTTTACTGCCTGAGAGACAAAGAGTCCAGGGGCGGGGCTAAAGCAGGTGGGCCATTAGAGCTCAAGAAAGTGGTTGTTAAACGTACAGAAATTGCTCCCATTTCGTCTAATTAGCAGACTCGTCAAGGAATTATAGGTGAAACGTAGTTCCGTGGCTTTTACACGGATTGAACTCGGTTTGACTCGGAGATGTTTGTGTTTCCGTACAAGTACGCAAGTGTTTATCCTCGAGCTCCGTGTCCAGTTTGGCTAAAAGGAAAGGTAAACTCCCAGAAATGTGTCGGAATCCTGTAGCTTGCCCCTTTTTTTTTTTTCTTTCTCCCTTTTTTTTGATTTGTGGCCTACACAGAGCTCTTAATGTTGTGCTGTAAACTTGGAAGAGGGGATTTATAAGTGAAAGGCCTGTTTCTCTCTGTCTCAAAGACTCTCCTGAGGTCACATGACAAGTTTAGTTACAGCTTCAGTGCGGTTATTTACTGTCATCTGACTTTTTTTTCCTTTTTTTTCACTCATCTCTTCTCTCCCTCTCTCTCCATTCCTTTTCCTCCACCTCTTGCTGCCCTCCCCCCCACTTCTGACTTTTTACTTTTTTTTTCCTCCCTCTATCCCTCCCTACCTTTCTCTGCCCCCCCTCCCCCCACCCTGTGTTGTACTATTCATTTGGTCAGCCATCTTTTTCTTCATTTCACTTTTCCTCGATTCTAGTTTTTGGTTCACTCTGTCTCTCTCTCTCACTCAGGCTTTGAGTGCGTTTGTGTACGCTTGCACGTGCATGTGTAACGTAGGATAGTGGGGTGCTTCTGTGTGCGTGCGTGTGTGTGTGTGCGTGCGTGTGTGTGTGCGCGTGTGTGTGTGTGTGTGCGCGTGTGTGTGTGTGTGTGCGCGTGTGTGTGTGTGTTAAGAGTGAAGGACATGGCAGCTTTGTAGCGAACACCTGCTGCTGTCTCCACCTCCCTGTCACTCTTCTCATTACCTGTCAATCTATCACCTCCCATACTATGTCATGGGGAGAGGTGTTGTTGAATGAGGGTTGAACTGAAGAATGAATAAAAGAATAATAAAACTGACATTTTTTATTTCCTGATTTTTTTTTCCCCCTCGACTCATTTAGTCATCTATTAAATGACATAATCTTTCAAAAGGACTTCTTCCTGTTCAATGAAAACAAAAGTTTCCTTTTTTTTCCTTTTTCTTTTTTTAAAGTTTGTCTGTTGTGATTTTCAGGAATAGTTCAAAGCTTTAAGCTCTGTGTTTTAGGATTAGTAAGCACCCCCCCCCCCCCCCCCCCCCCCCCCCCAGCCTCGTTTGGTTGTTAGGTCAGTCTTTTCTCCATTCAGCCTTTTTTTTTTTTCTCTCCTGTCCTTGGTCCTGTCCGTTGAGCCTTTGATTGGTGTCTCTGTGTAAAGAGGTGAATCTCTAGACAAGCAGGCAGCTCTGCTGAGGGGCGGGGTCACGGGTGTCGAATTACAGCAACGGGGCTGTTGCTTCTGTGTCCTAGAGAGTGGGCTGTGGAAGGGTGGGGTAGGGTGAAAGGGGGTTGAGGGGTGGTTTGGGCTGGGGGGGGGGGGTATGTGGTTGCCAGAGAACAACAGGGGCGTGAAGATGCCAAATATTAAACCCCGACCATATCCGAACTCTTTTCATTCCGCTCTCTCTCTCTCTCTCTCTCTCTCTCTCTCGTTCTGTCTCTTTTTCCTCCTCTCCCTTTCTCTCTTGCGCCCCCCTCCACCTCCCCAAACACACACCCCCACCCCCATCCACCCTTCCCACTCCCCACTCCCCCCATCCTCTTAGCGTCTGAGTTCCTCTGATTTACGGTAATTATCCATCTTTGGGGTCATCTATCTGGCTGGCGGTTGCTAGGTGATGAAGGCAGCTGTGACAGGCTGTTGTCTGGGATACTCTGTGTTGTCTTGCTGGGGCTCTGTGCACTCAGGTGAGCTTTATGGAAGAGAAACTGAGAGGAATATTTTGAAAGAGCAGGTGAAACGCAGGAAAGATGGACGGAAACTCAGACGGAGGAAATGTGCGGGAAGTTTAAGGAAAGAGGGCATTTCGAGAACGGGCTGAAAAATGTTTGGCGTGAGATCAGAGCAGTGTTTTAACGGTTTTGATTAAATAGAGGAGAGGAAAGTAAGGTTGAAAGCACGAGGGCTTGAACAGGTGAACAAACAGACTGTACGGGGACTCAGACACTAAGACACTTAGGCCTAGTATTTTAACCCCTCAATTCAAATTTTTGGAGAAGTTAGATGAACAAACTGAGAGGACTGATAAACTATCAAAGTACGACACAAATACAACAATAGTATTCCTGAGTCCTTTCTCTTGTCCTTTACACCCTGGTGGTGTCCCTAACCCACTCCACTCCCACTGTCCCTCTAGTGTATCATTCAGAGTGACTGTATGCGTGTTTGAGAGAGAGAGAGAGATTGAGAGATAAAGCGAGAGAGAGCATTAGCAAGGTGCTGTACTCAGCTGTCTATCGGAACAGTGTGGTGCCTATTTTTACACTGCGGAAACTGTAAACACACACCCCCTCCCCCATAGCACCCCCCCCCCCCCCCCCCCCCTTCCCCTGTACAAAGCTAATTACAAGCAGTAAGTGTTTGTCATTGTGTTGAGGTGAACATTAAAAACACCTCTTCCAATTAATTCGTAATCTACAGTTTGTTAATCAGCTAACCTGTTGTGAGCAGGCCTTGTTTAATTAGCCAGCCTGCTCTAAAAGGGGTCGTGTTTTTGTTGACACAACGTCGAAGCATCACTCGACTCTTCCCGTTTACAGAGGACTCCCTATGAGTGTGTGTATGTGAGTGTGTGTGTGTGTGTGTGTGTGTGTGTGTGTGTGTGTGTGTAACATGGATCACCTGCGTTGAATGAGAGAAACAAGCAACACATCAGTTATAGCTTCAGCATTCAGCGGGATTTACACAGGAAAATCGTAGCAAAGGTAAAATGCACTTCTCGTTCAAGGCAAAATGCACTTTTCTCTCTCTCTCTCTCTCTCTCTATCTCTCTCTCTCTCTCTCTCTCTGATACATCAGATCTTTTATTTCTCTTGGTTAGGACTGCAGAAATGAACTGCCTGAGTCTCTCTCTGCTGAAGCGTGGTTTTTTTTTTTTTTCTCTCTCTCGCTCCTTTTTAAGTGCTCTCTTCAAAGGCATTTGTTTACTCTCCTGCCTCCCGACATTGTCTCTTGTAATTAAACGAGCATGTTGAAATTTATGGTTTAATTATCCTGAGCTAGTTATGCAGGGGAGACAGGGATGAGCTGATATGCTCCTATAAAAATAAATAAATTCCATATTGTTTTATTGAACCCACATGGCAGAATTGTCTGCAGACTAAGAGAGTTTCATATGCTGCCCAGGTGGTGTGTTGTTGTTGTTTTGTGTGTGTGTGTGTGTGTGTGTGTGTGTGTTCATGTGTTCATGTGTTCATGTGTTCATGCACGTGTGTGCATGCATGTGTGTATGTGTTCATATTGGCCTGTCGGCGTGTCTGTGTGTGTGTGTGTGTGTGTAGGTGCCTGTGCACATGCTTGCGTGTTCGTGTGTGTGTTTATTTGATTTGAACACAGCAGGAGCATGCTAGTCCAGGAGAAATTAAAAATGAAAAAAAAAAAAGAGAGAGAGAGAAATGAATTGCCATCGATCTGTGCATGTACACTGTATTGATTTAGCAGCATGTTAAAGCTTTGCTTTGAACCATCAAGCACAATGGCCTGGCTCTCCACCCCCACACCTTCTCATCTCCCCCTGGTTTCCTGCTTTTACAGAAAGGACACTATTAAACAAATGTGGGTCTGCTTGCCTGTCTGTCTGTATGTGTGTGTTGGATCCATAAGCTCACTGTTGCAGTTTTGTTGGTTGTTGACTGTTTTACCTCAGATGTTGTGTGCGCGCGTGTGCGTGTGTGTGTGCGTGCGTGTGTGTGTGTGTGTGTGCGCGCGTGTGTGCGCGCGTGTGTGTATGCGTGTGTATGCGTGTGTATGCGTCTGTTTTCTGCATGTGATAGGAAGCTGTGAGTTTGTGAGTAAAGTGTGAATGGGAGTGGGTCTGTGTGTGTGTGTGTGTGTGTGTGTGTGTGTATGTATGTTTTTTTGGGGGGGGGGGGGGGCAGAGAAGAGTTCAGTGGACAGGATGAGGCCAGTGTTGCTCTGAGCTGGTTTTTCAGTTGGGTATAAATAAACTTTACTCTATAAATAAATCAGGAGCCTCTCTCTCTCTCTTTCTCACACACACACAATATTCTCCCACATAACGCTCTGTCATATCTCTGTCTGGTATTCTTTAGATGTTGAAAGGTGCCCATTGATAAGCACTCAAGGTGGTTTGTTCCTTGTCTCATGTTCTATTTCTCCTCTTTAAATGTTTGCTCTGTGGAGGGTTTGTTTTCTTACTGTATTGCCTTGTTGACCATAAGGAGCAACTGAACTCACTGTGTGTGTTTGGAATAGTCCAGATCACATAGGTTAGCAAATAGACGAGTAGGCATTTCAATGCAGTGTTCAGTTCAAATTGTCAGCCGTAATGATGGTCATGCTTTAAAAGACAACCATGAAAGTGAAGTTAAATTTGCCACAGTGAGATTAATTATTGGTTGATTCAGAATGAATTCAAAGAAATGACTTGTTTGTTCCTCAAATTCACAAACTCTGTTCTGAATTGACAGACGTGTAAGGCAGTAGTCTCTTTCTCTCTCTCTCTCTCCCTCCCCCTCTCTCCCCATCTCTTTGGTACACTGTACTTAAGGAAAAATAGCATCTTCTTCTTTGTAACTTGTTTCTCTTCCCTTTTTGACACAGTGTGTGTGTATGTATGTATGTATGTATGTATGCACATGCGTGGCAGATGACACGTTTTTGGTCCATGTTGACATTTTTTCTTCAAGTTGATGCGGTAGTGCCAAGCACACACTGCTCCTCTGACAGTGTTCAGAGTGAACCTTAACATCTATCCCATTCATTGGACACAGTTCTGCTTGTCCTTTTTACTCAATACCCTGGTAACAGAAAACTTCAGTATGCCTGCACAACGGGGGGATAGCTTAGGGCGTAGATCTCTCCTTATTAGCACACATTAAAGCCCAAGTAAAACCAAAAATCTTTCCTTACTGCTAATACTAATAGTTTGATAAAAACAGCTTCATTTTATTCAATGACAAAAAAAAAAAGATAAAAGGTCTCTGAAATATTGACGACATGTCCTAAAGTCAACTGAAGCATACCAGAGATATTTTAAGGATGTTATATTGCAGAATGCAGATGTTTAAGATCGAACACGCGACACCCAACTGATAGAGCCCTGGGAGGGATCAGATGTCTGCTTGTTTGCCATCCAAATTAGTCATGCTTGTTTTAGATGTTGTATAAGAATGCAAAGTGTGCTGTGTATGCTTGGTGAGTTTTATTTACACCGTTTGGAATCTAGGCTTGGCCAGCAGGGATAGCGTGGTGTGCGCACACACACACACACACACACACACACACACACACACTTGGGCCGGAAGTGCACGGGACAGAGAGATGTATCTGCATGACGGACTGTAAAGCTGCTGCAGTTATTTAAGGTTCTGAAGACACAATACCATATGCTTCATTATTCCACTAAGGGTTCCTAGTGGGAGTGGGGGGGGCGGGCAGATGAGAGACAGAGTGAGATGGGGAGAGAATGTGAGAGAGTCAGAGATTCAAGCGTCGTTTGACTGCTGATTGAAGGTTTACATGTCTATATGCAGTGTTTTGAAAATTAGTTCTTCTTTGAAATAGAACAAATGATCACATGCAGTCATCAAATCTGGTATGTTCCCAGTGTCATTCTGATAAAGATATTCTAAGATTTTTTTTTTTTTTTTTTGTGGCCAGATATAACGTAACAGCTTCCAGTACCCTGAACATCAAAGGCAGTCATGCACAGGCTTCAAAGGCAGCTTACAAATAAAAAGAAACTTTTATTAAATGTGCTTGCTCGTGTTTGTGTTTGTGTGTATCAGTTTGTGTGTGTGTGTGTGTGAGTGTATGTGTGTGTGTGTGTGTGTGCGCGCGTGTGTGTGTGTGTGTGTGTAAAATAATTTATTTAGTCATAATTTTGGTAATTTGTGGAGATTGATGGCTGGAGCAGAAGGCCGGCAGTGCTTGACCGCTGCTGTGTGCCTGAGTGTTGCCCATGCATTGAGTCTGTCTGGGCAGGGCACCCGACATGCGGATCAGCCTCACTTTAGCTGCTTCAGAAGAACACATCCCAGCATTCCCCCTGACACGCCGGCAGCTACATTACCATAATTGGCTTTTCTACATGACGGGACAGAGGAAATAATAATGTCATTTTATTTACAGCCCTTGTGTCCCGATACTAGAGCACCCCCCACCCCACCCCACCCCCACCCATCTCTACCACCCCACCGCACCCCTCCCTTTTCTTTCCCTCACTCTCTCCGTCGCTCCTCTATTGTCGTTCCCTTTCGGTTCTGCCACACCGCACGGGTCAAGCAATGACTTTTTGATCAGCTCCTGTCCAAACCCATCAGAGCCAAGGGCCCTGGAATGGAGAGCAAGGTGACAAACAGAATCTGGAGATGGAATAAGACTGCCAGTTTCCCATTAGAATGCCTGCTAAACGGCCCCTCGCCTCCTTGCCTTCTCAGCCCCTCCCTCCCAGCTCCCCCAACGGCTCCACGACATGAGTGAAAGGGACCAGGATTGGACATTAGTGCTGCAAATGACTGCCATGATTGCCCCCTCTTCCCCAAATCACATCAAATAAATAAAGAAATGTGTGTAAATAAATAGAAGGGTGTGGGGGTGTGTGTGTGTGTGTGGGGGGGGGGGGGGGTATTCAGTGGGAATTTCTAGTCTTCTCTGCTTTGGTTCTCTATGGTCTCGTTGGCTGTCAGGAATCTTAACCATTTCGATGTGGTTTGACAGGAGCCAAATAGCAAAGTACGGTGATCCTGGTGGGTTTTTTTTTTTATCTTTGCAATTTTTCCCCCCATAACAAGCAGGGCAGAAGGTACCTAAAACAAACCCAAATATTAAATCCAAATGAATGCACAAGGAACTTCATTTTTTTTAACAGCCGTGTGTAGAGCCACGGTGCATAAATCCGCTAATTATGATTTCAGGTCATCTCAGTTTTTGGGCGGGAAAAAAAAAAAGAAAAAGAGCTTTAATGAGAGAGGTGTTCGAGAGGGATTGAGGCGGAGTTTGTAAGCTAAGTGTCCCATCAAGAGTCGTCTCAGACAGCCAAACTGCCCGCTTAGTCTCATTAAAAATAAAATACAGTCCATTCCTGAATCTGTCTGCTTGCCTGCAGCTTGACTGTTAGACCCCCCCCCCCCCCCCCCCCCCCCCCAAAAAAAAGCCACATGGTTTTTGAATATAAAAGAAAACCAGCCAAACAACATGATTCATCATAAGAAAAAAAAAACCCAGATGATTCTTCTGTAAGGGAATATGATAATAGAGGAAAAAAAAAATAAGATGGAAAAAGCACAGAGGGGTCTGAAAGTAGGGCTGCTGATAAGAGCTGCCTGTGAATGTGTGTGCAGTGTCTCAGACTGACCTGGAGAGGTGGCTGGTCGGTTTAATCCCACGGTTTTGTGACAGTGAGTCCTGGCGGTGTGCGGTGCTGTTGGTGTCGGCTGTCGTGTTGAGCGCAGGGTGTCAGGGAAAAGAAGTGACAGGCACTGTTTCGGGGCTGCAGATGGCCATGCTCACAGCTATCACCCTCTCTGCACACCAAAATGTGACGGACAACCTGCGCGTCTTCTCTCTCTTCGAGCCCCTTAGAATGCCCCTCTACATGGTCTGTCCCATACACTAAGCTCAGTTTGGTCATTTGCTATAGCTTTGTTATCGGTGTATTTCACTTTATTCGTGGGTTTTAATTTTTAGTCTGTCAGCTCTCAGATTGTTTGCCTTGCTATCTCCATGAAAGCATGGTTTCAGATTGAAATTTATTGACACAAATCCTCATGTTACCAACAAGTCTCCTTGCACCAATCATTATCATCCTCCACACTTTTCTAATGGTTGTCCCCAGGGTAAGGGAAAATCCTAAGCATAGTAAAGTCTGGAACCCCCCATTCCCCTGGTCAAACTATCCACTGCAGTTGGCATCGCAATGTAGGAAAAAAAAAAGTGGGAAAAAAAAACCCAACTAAAAATGTGCCATTTTTACTGTTCAGGCATTTATGATGAATAAATGAACGAACAGTCTTACTGTTCCAGTCTCTTCTTTTTTTTATCACTGTTATTCAAAACAACTGTTTTACAAGCGCGTGTGATATTGTGAATACATTGAGGCATCAAGGTGAAAAATAAGAAAGAAAATGGTGAAAGAATAGCATCACACATTCATGGTGGATCCTCCATCGCCTGTAACACGAGTGTGTAGGCATACATATGTATACACAAGCTCTCATCCTGATGCAGCTGCTTGCCTCTCTCTCCTCTCAAGCAGCAGTAAATGGTGCCAGCGCACATATATCAGGTATTATGTCCACTTAGATTATGATATGACAGCTTAGCGTGCTGTTTGAAGCTGACAGCACATCTGTTTCATCACGATAGACTGATACTGGCATCTAGGACACACATCTCACCATGGAGGAAGGAGATAAAGCAAGAACTAAGAGGGCTGTCTTTCCTGTCTCTCTCTCTCTCTCTCTCTCTCTCTTTCTCTCTCCCCTTCTCCTCTGTACATTGCCTCGGTCTCTCTCAAGGCACATTTTTGTTTGTTGGTTTTTTTTATCCATTAATTAATATTCTATAAGTACCTGAGGCACTGACCATGGAACATACATACATGGGGGATTATTGTGATAAACACAAAGCAGAAATCCTCACATATGGAGTCATCTCATCTGACTGTAAAATACTTAATGAAGATCTGCTGTTACACAGGTTAATTGCTTTTTTGGAGAATGCATTAATAACATCATGTATGTTCAGACCACAGAGTTATTTGGACCTGTGAACAGCCGTAGGAAAAAAACAAAACACAAACATTGTCATTCATAATTAAATTAATTTGTAATCCAGAGTTTACATAGAAACCCTGTTTACGCCTCTCACACTTAGCTAAAAAAGCGTGAAATATCACTCTCCACAGTTAGTACATGATGATGCAAATTGTTTAGATGATGCTGACTGTCTGTCTCTTATCTCTGTGTTTCAGCCTATGTGCCAGAGGAGGAGCTTAAGGCAGCCACCTTTGATGAGGAACACCTTCAGGATGACGGGCTCTCTTTAGATGGTCAGGATACAGAATACCTGTGCAATGAGGAGGAAGACACGGTCAGAAGAACTCCAAGCAACCAAGACTCTCCCCTCAGCAACGGCACCAACCCAGATGCCGGCTATGGCTCGCCACGTAGCGACACCAGTGACCGCCTGCCTGATTTCAGGAGCACCTCCTCCAGGGAGGCCCAGGAAAAGGAAGAGACTTCTTGCTATACGGACAACAGCAACACCCTGCGGGACAGCCTAGCACAGATGAAAGCCGTCTATGCAAATCTCATCTCCGATGCTTCCTGGTCTAGCATTGCCATGGATATTATGAAAGCTAAGCCAGTGTCCTCCAGCAGTTCCATCACAAACTCTGCTATCACTACCACAACCACCAGCACCAGTGAGAACACCAATGGGAGTAGTCACTACAATGGTAGGAGCAGCACTGCCAGTAGTCTGAATGGTAGTGGAGGCAGCAGTTCAAATGGCAACACTACAACTACAATTAGCAACAGTGGTGGGAACAACAGCAGTAGTGGTTCCAGCAATGGGGCAGGGATAGCCTATGACTGGCACCAAGCAGCCTTGGCCAAAACACTCCAACAAACCCCATACCACCTATTGCCAGAACCCAGCCTTTTCAGCACTGTCCAACTCTACAGGCAAAACAATAAGCTCTATGGCTCTGTTTTTACAGGTGCCAGCAAGTTCCGTTGTAAGGACTGTAGCGCAGCTTATGACACGCTGGTGGGACTCACTGTACACATGAACGAAACAGGCCACTATCGTGATGACAACAAAGACAAAGAGGAGGACCAAGGTAAGCGCTGGTCGAAACCTCGCAAACGCTCCCTCATGGAGATGGAGGGTAAGGAGGACGCGCAGAAAGTGCTGAAATGCATGTACTGTGGCCACTCATTTGAATCTCTTCAGGACCTCAGTGTCCACATGATCAAGACCAAGCATTACCAGAAAGTGCCTCTCAAAGAACCGGTGCCAGCCCTGGCCACCAAGCTCGTGCCCTCAGCCAAAAAACGAGTACTTCAGGACCCCTTGATTTCTCCTTGTTCACCAGAGTCTATCAAAGTCAGTGGAAGCAATGCTTCCTCTGGAGAAGCTGGAAAAGACCCCAAGGCAACTGCAAACCCCTATGTTACACCTAACAACCGCTACGGATATCAAAATGGTGCAAGCTACACTTGGCAATTTGAGGCTCGTAAGGCTCAGATCCTGAAATGCATGGAGTGTGGGAGCTCCCATGATACACTGCAGCAGCTAACTGCCCATATGATGGTCACAGGCCACTTCCTCAAGGTTACAAATTCAGCCTCAAAGAAAGGCAAGCATCTAGTCTTTGATCCAGTGGTTGAAGAGAAAATCCAGTCCATTCCCCTACCGCCCACTACCACCAGGCTTCCTGTTCCCAGCATCAAATCTCAGCCCGTGTCACCGGCACTCTCCACTAGTTCAGAGGATAAAAGAGAGACGGAAGAAAAGAAAATGGATATGCATGAACTGGAGGAGAAAAAAATCAAAGAAGAGAAGGAGGAGCCAGGAGAGAAGACAGAGTTGGATGCCACATCATATAAGTACCTCAGAGAAGAGGATCTGGAGGAGACGCCGAAAGAGGGCTTGGATATCTTGAAATCACTGGAGAATACTGTATCCAGCGCTATAAGCAAAGCTCAGACTGGTACACCCACATGGGGTGGCTATCCTAGCATCCATGCAGCTTACCAGCTCCAAGGCTCTGTGAAGTCCTCTCTGCTGCCTGCCTCAGTTCAGAGTGTCCCAGTGCAGCCTGCATTCAACAGTGGGATTCGAGCTCTTGTGTCTGATCCAGGGTCAGTGATCCACTCTCCACAAAGCCCCTCATCACCTCCTAGTCTAAGGAGCAATGTCTCTGCTATGGAGGAACTGGTGGAGAAAGTCACTGGAAAAGCTACTGTAAAAAGGGAGAAAGAAGAACGTCTAGTCAGTACAGAGCGTTCGAGGCCTGCATCTTCTGCCAAATCACCCTCACCAGTTTTGAAGGAGCGAAAAGACACTGTCTCTCCAATCATGACAACAGGGAGCAGCAGCCCAAGAAAGACAGAAGTAGACTCTGCATGTAAAAAGGAGCCTAAAGAAAGCCCAGTGGAAAATCTCAACCATACAAAAAATGGCCCAGAGGTATGCAAATCACCATTGCCTAATGGCAACAGTTTGGGGATCATCACCGATCATTCACCGGAGCGGCCTTTCATCAACCCCCTTACTGCACTTCAATCAATCATGAACTCCCACCTCAGCAAGGTTTCTAAGCCAGTTAATTCTCCCTCTGACCCACTGTCCATGCTATACAAGTTCAGCAACAGCATGATCGACAAGCCAGCCTACAACTCTGCCCAGGCAAAGCAAACTGAGCCTATTAACAGATACTACTATGAAAATAATGACCAGCCAATTGATCTTAGGAAAACCAAAAGCAACAGCAGCAGTAACAGTGAAAGCGGTGGTAACGGCACTTCTCACACAGTTGTCAACAGCAACATTAACGGAAATAGGCCTCTTCACCCTGGTCTGTCACTTTCAGACTCTGTAACATCTCCTTTGAGAGAGAATGCGCTGATGGACATCTCAGACATGGTGAAGAACCTTACAGGACGACTCACCCCCAAATCATCCACTCCCTCATCCATTTCCGAGAAATCGGATGCAGATGGCAGCACGTTTGAAGACGCCTTGGAGGACCTGTCACCTGTACAGAAGAGGAAAGGCCGGCAGTCCAACTGGAACCCTCAGCATCTCCTTATCCTTCAGGCTCAGTTTGCCTCTAGCCTTCGGGAGACTCCAGAGGGTCGTTATGCCATGACAGACCTGGGCCCTCAAGAGAGGGTTCACATCTGCAAGTTCACAGGCCTCTCCATGACCACCATATCTCACTGGCTGGCCAATGTAAAGTACCAGCTGAGGAGAACCGGTGGGACAAAGTTCCTGAAGAACATGGACTCTTCTCAGCCTGTGTTCCTCTGTGGGGACTGTGCCTCACAGTTCAGGACTCCTTCCTCTTACATCAGCCACCTTGAATCACATCTGGGCTTCAGTCTGAAGGACCTGTCCAAGCTGTCTGTGGAGCACCTACGGGAGCAGCAGGCTGCATCCAAAGTGATCACAGACAAAATGGCATATGGCAGTCCCCTGGCATCTATGACATCACTCGATGATGACACTGGGTCTGGCTCGGTATACCAGTGCAGGCTTTGCAATCGGACATTCGTCAGCAAGCATGCAGTCAAGCTGCACCTGAGTAAGACACACGGGAAATCACCAGAAGATCACCTGGTGTTTGTCACAGCGCTGGAGAAGCTTGAGAAACAAGAGAAACCATAGACAAAGGGGCTGCGTGCACTGAAGAGGACAGCCAGCTTTATCTGACCAGTTTTGTTGCACTAAAATTATATTGATCAGTTTCTGCACTGGGCCCGAACTGAGCCATCAAAAATCAGTCTTACTTTTTTTTTTTTGTGAAACTGCCTGACTGGACCATGTCTCTTTTGTTTGTGTTTATTTGTTTTTGTTTTTCTTTTTTTGCCAAGCTTTTTAACTCCTTACTTTTTAATGTATTTATATGCTGTTTGTCCAATCTGTGCATGTCTCTTAGTGATCTTAAACAAGTTTTCATTCTTTAATGCTCTTAAAAATGACTACTGTTTAGTGAATTGTGGGTGAAAAAAATTGGAAAGAAGTAAATAATAACAACATGAAGAAAATGAACATGAATTGTTCTAAAAGAATGGGGGCCATTCTGAAGACTGAAGTAGCACCTTAAATACAACATTATTTTGTAAAGAGAACTTTAAAAAATTAATTGGTGACTCTTTAAGGTAAACCATATTCATTTTATCAATCACCTGCTCATTTGAATTTTCTGACAGTCCACAAGATAAAACGATGATTTTAACTCACGATCTGATTTTGATTTGTGTATTTCATGCAGGAGGAGGGGATAAAGATTAGAGAATAATGGAGCATAGTATGCAAGAAGATGATGGATGTTCCTTTTCAATGTAAAATTCACTTTATAGTAATTTGTTATAAATTTCTCTTTCTATATTGTGCCGCTTTGATTTCAACCCATAGGGGAAATGTTAGTCTGTTACAGTGGTTGATAACAAATGTAACACTCATGACATATCTTGCCATTTGCAACTATTGAACATTCTTTGTACCTTAAGACGTGTACATTATTTTCTATTCTCATTTTATATACGAAAACATGAAAAAAAAAATTCTGTATATAGATATATGCTGTAGAGCCACACAGTTTTTCTTTCTTTCTTTCTTTCTTTCTTTCTTTCTTTCTTTCTTCCTTTCTTTCTTTTTAAGCTTCTTCTGACTTGGTTTACAAATTTAAAAAAAGAAGAAAAAAAAAACACAAATTATACTTGCATCCAGTTTGATGCATGATATGGTGTGAAAAGAAATGAGCGATGCACAATGGCTATACATTTCAATGTTTTATCAATATTGTAAAGAAAAAAATCCTTTCTAGCGCCAATTAATTTGTTTGTTTTTTATTTTCCCAATTGTAAAATAAACCCCAAAACATTTAATGCACACTGATATGTTATTGTGTCTTAATAAATAACTATTTGATTCTGATGCTTATATAATATCATCAACTTTTAATGGCGTCGTTGTCCATTACACTGCTTAGTAGTGACACATACACCTCAGTGCCACACTGATTCACTTTTTTGTTGAAAATTGGATTAGCAATTGCTGTGTTTGCAGATATTCAAAATCAGTTTTCAAGTTTGGCTGCCAGAAAGTTCACCTTTCATATTCAGATCTATGTATATACACTAAATAATAGTCAGTCGTGCTTGAACTTTTACTTTATTTGTGATCACCCTGGTGTGTCATCTACGCAGAATTATTATTCTGTTTGGACCAGCCCTATGCCACTCCTCACACATGCACTTTTGATAACTTATGATTCTTCTCCACAACTTAAATCGCCTACGTTTGGACTAACATTACATACATGAAATATCTCTTGTGCATTATGCAGGGTTTTTTTTTTTTTTCCCTGAAAACATACCAGCAGCCTATGTTGTTTTTTTTCCCCCTCCTGTCGCCATGACATGCCTGTGAAAGAAACAACAAAAAGGAAAGAGGATGCCACGCATTTTAGCATTTCAAAAAAAAAAAAAAAAACCCAGAAAGAAAGATACAACAATGGAAATACCAGGCATTTTTTAATCTAACGAAGTGGAATTTTCCAGTTACATTTACAACGAATAGGTAGATACAGTTGCATGTGGATGCTGTTGTTTTTAGTTGCAGTCTCAAATGAAAATAAGACCCGGAGAAGAAAGGCCCGAGTGCACATTGATGGAGTTGTGACTGGATGACGCAATATGATCATAAAATAATGATGATGGTGATAAGCCATAAGGATGCCTATTGTGCTATGATGCCTCATGCTTGGCTTGTGACTGGCCTTCAGAGTGTCAGTGAAAGAGCTTCTCTATGAGGAAACAAATCGCTGCCAGTCTTCCTGGAAAATAATCAAATGGGTGTCTGCCTCTAGATCAAATGTCATATCGTCAAACACATAAATAAAACAATTTTTGTTGCAGCAATATACCTCATTTCACAGAATTATTTTATCATAGTATTCCTCCCATGCATTTGTAAAAAGCATGACCATGAAAGAGGTTACACCACACATTGAACAGTCTGTGCTGAAAAAAGATATATAAAAACTACATTTGTGTAATATCTGTGGGACTTCTGATGATTCTTAACCTTGTATATAGCCTCCCAAAGGCTAAAGCAGTTTTGAAGCCAATTTTTGTATTATTTAGCCTGCTGTGATACTGAAACCCAGAGGCCATGAATACATCCATAATCTCATACACACTAGTTACGTGTCGCCTTGTCCAGTGCAAATTACACCCATTTTCCCATCAGCAGCACTAGCACCTCTGTGAGTGATACGTGCATTCATTCACGAGGAAAACACGGAGAGTTGAGAGTAGCTCGAACGAGGATACAATTTCCTGGGGGGGGGGGGGGTTGGAAACGGCACAAATCGCACAGATAAACGCAGGACACTTTGAGGAGATTGCTCAGTGTACGCGAAGGAAAGAAAAAAAACCTCGGTTTTAATACCCTGCAGTTAAACCTGCTGTTTGGTTCCAGCGTCTGATAGCTGTCGCGCAGATACAGACTCTGCTCGCTTTCAAAGGGATCAGCACACTGGTTCCCGTGCGTATTCTATGTAAATTACACGTGATAATCGGGACGAACAACACAATGCTGGTACCTGCGGTGCGAGTGGGAAACGAGAGCTTGATAAACGTAGTCGAGACAGATTTGCATAGCTTTTGTGTTTTGGGAGCACAGAACGAACATTTGTTGGATAGACGGGGATTTCCTCGAGGTTTTAGCATCGGTGAAAGCGTTCCTCCTCCCAGGAATTACACCATTTTTCACTGGCCAAGTTATACGCAGACAGTAAATAACGTCCTGATGAGTAAATAATAAGGAAAATTTTAAAGTAACCGGACAAAGTAGTGCACAAATATCGGCTGTTTTTCAAAATCTAACATGAAACAAACCAGTTACTCTGAGCGATTAGAAGATCCTGCAGTCAATCACAGGCCAGTTCAAAAGGGAATACAGAGTGAGAACTGTCTCAGATGTACAACTTCTCAGTTCAATAAGTCTACGTTAGAAAAATGTATCATGTCTATTTTACCTGCAGTTTTAAAAAGAGTGGAGTGCTGTTAGAGAATGAGTATTTTTAACAGTAGTACTAGAGGGACTAAGTAGAGACCTCCCAGGTGTATTATAAAGCGAAACCCTCTTTTCCTTTCAAGTGACTGGGGAATACGCCCACACACACATCCACACACATCCACACACATCCACACACTCACATCCTCAAACGCGTGGACAAATGGGTGTGTGATAAAACGGATGGTTGCTATGTTGGTTCTGCAAATAAGGTACCGATGAACACTGCCGCCTGGAAGATCAATGAAACAAAAGAGGCATTGTCATTGTGGCTGCTTCTCTCTCTCTCTCTCTCTCTCTCGCTCTCTCTCCCTCTCTTTGTGTGTGTGTGTGTGTGTGTGTGTGTGTGCTCGCGCGCTAGCACTCTGGAATTTAGAGCTTACACTGTTAGCATGCCATTTTAAAAGCTCTGTGACAGAGAAACAACATCTTACAAACAGGGAGCATTTTAGAGCTATCTTAGGGGGAAAATACATGTGTTTGTCTTCTGATATGAGACCTTTTGTGAAAAGATTGCATTTTCAAGTGCTGAGGGAATGTCTGCATGTATGGCAGTGATTACAGAACGACACAAGTGTTCAATTTTTAGGTTCAACTGCAACATACAATGGATTTCATTCATTTTTGTTTTCTTTTTTTTTTTTACCGCAGAATTATTCCAGGAGAAGCACAGTTGTTTTTCTGACAATAATAAATATAACATTCAAAAACTTGAGAAGAAATCAAATCTAGTCTTACAGCTATTAGTCTAAAACATAATAAACGTAGCAATTCTGTAGCTCCTCTCTGAAATTGAGTCCTCATGCAAGTAAAAATTTTTGTGCTCTTATCGCCGCTGTAGATGGCGAAATTAAAACTGAGCGTCTTCCCATCTCTGGAATGTTCAACATTTCACTGCATCGTCCCATATTTCAAACTAACTTCCTCAGCATTCTCTGTTTTGTATGTAACTGATATCTGCTGGCATCCAGCCCTTGTAAAATGGCACATTACTGTCCAAAGTGTAGCATTTGTTTTCCAATAGAAAGTATAAACCATTCATCAGAGCAAGGTCACACTCTCACAGGAGGGATATGAAAAAGTCGTCTGTGTAAAATGATGGTGGATGACAGCTGAGGCTAACTGATATTGTGTATTAATCTCCTCAAAGCCTGTAGTTATGGTTTCAGCCTCGACCGGGGGACTGCGAGTTTGTAACAACAGTTGACTCTTTCTGCCATTCATCTATCACTTGACTCAAAATGAAAACCCTTCAAAAATGAACTAATTTAAGTTTTCTTGAATACAAACTCATTTTAGAGGCAGGGTTCTTAAGATCTAATACTAGCACAGTTTCTCTTGTTTGCTGCCTATTTGTATAATCCTTACAGTAATACACTTTAAGTACTCCATACATTACATGATGCTGTTATTACTGAACACACTCCTGATACACATTAGGAAGTATAAGGTTCTACAAATGTCTTTTGATCAACATTTCTCCAGTTTGTTAAACTCAATATAAATATAAATATGTTATGTATAGATATACACACATACACACTTTCTTAAACTACAAACTACAATATAGGCCATATATGTATATATATATATATACACACACACACACACACACAAACACATACAGACCCTTCAAGGATAACTCAAAACTGTAGCATTAAGTAATTAATTAACTTATCTCTGCATAAAAGATACCATGCATTAACCTACAGACTAAACAAAAGAATAATATGCATGCAGTTCTCTTTCAGTTACTGTGCTGTCAACATTTAATATCATAAATGCGATAATGTCAAGAGGCTGCAGTTTTAAAATCCTCTGAAATATATTTTTGAGTACTGTTTCTTGATGTGGCTGTCAATGTTCTTTCAGCTAATATGCAAAAGTAATATTGTATTGAGTTATGCAAAAAGAAATAGCTATCCATTCTTGGTATAAATAGTAAAATGCCTCAGGACCTGCCACTGTGTCAGTTAGATATGATACTAGCCGATTTTGATAACTGACATTTACTTTCTAATGTGTTTTGAAAACAAGCCTCTTTCTCCATTAAAGGATTATTCAAATGACCTTCAGAGTGAATGTTTTCTCTAGTTTTGTTGCAGGAATTACAAGAACATACTGACATCTCAATTACTTATGCAACGCTGAGACTGCAGCCAATGAATGTAATCACTGGCCGTACATTCCTCAGTCATTTCCAATCAGATACCAGCCTGGACGGAACCACACGTTCAGACAAGTCAGACAGTATTTGCATACAAAGACCACAACGTCATACATAAGAGATGCACCCTCTTAAGTCTGAAGGGGAAGAAGAAGCAGGTGGCTGAGGTGGACCTTCCTGGAGAAGAAAAAAAAAAATAAAAAAATAGTGGTGCTATACGTGTAAGTTTCTCCTGGCCCCAGTGTTAAAATGGAGCCAGACAGTGTTGTCTGTCCGTATCTCCCACTGAAGAGGGTCTTCCCCTTTGAAAGTGACACTTGGTCGAACGCGTACTGATGGAGGGGAGGTGGAGGCTGCCCGGCCCGCTGTCATTAGCATGTGCGGAGATGCAGGGGCTCCCTGACACATGTCACGGACAACGCGCACCAAGCCCCCACGCAGCAAACCTGACACGCCGCACATAATTCACACACTGACAATCTGCATACGGAGCTGCTGATCTGCTGGGTTTGGCCTGGACACAGGAGCTGGCAGGAGAGACTTGAGAAGGTTAGGGAGGGGTGGGGGGGGGGGGGTGCGTATGTATGTGCGTGTATGTGTGTGGGGGGTGTTATTATGGTGTGTATGTTTGTTTGGCTTGTGTGTGTTTGTACGAATAGAGAGAGAGAGCAGGGATGGAGATGGGTGTGCATAACATTGCCGATCTGACAGTGAGACGCACATTGGGGGGAATTCTCACAATGCTGGAGCTTTGCATTTGTCATGTCCACTGAGAAGCAACATCCGTAAACAAGAACTCAGACACAACTGCTTCCATACACCCACTCCCATGAACAGACAATGTGTTCCAGCTTTCGCATGGGGGCAACTAAAATCAGTAATCATATTTAACAGCTGGATCTCAAAATCTATTATGAAGCGTTCTCCAGTAATTATTTTGCATGAATGTGTGTCATCACTAGACTGTACACCAAAATCATAACTGTGATGAGAAGGACACCGTATCGTAGTTGTTTAAGAACGCACTGCCAGATCCCATGACAAAATTTTGCTGATGTGGTGGTAATTTATTGATGCAATTGAATTTACACAGGCTTGAGTGTGTGGATTACATATTTCTGTGTCTGATGAGCCATCAGTACATGTTTGTATGTATGTCATCATGAGTGTGTTTGTCAGAGCCAACCACCCCCCCCCCCCTTCTCGAACCGGGCTCTTTTACATGAATTATGCATATGAGCCGTCTCATTAGAGCCTTCCACCCGTGTCTCCGTGCTAATCCCCGTCGTAGCACGGATAACCAGATTAGAGGCTGCCGTCAGCTTTCAGACTGACTACGGGGACAAGTTAGTCTGACCTCATTCAGGACAATACACCGAAAACACCTGCATGCTACTATCATAATGGACTGTCACACTGATTCATAAATAATATTTTGCCTTCCTATCTGAAGAATAAATAAACAATTAAATAAATAAATGAATAAACTCGCTAACACTTGACACTACACGCATCTGACAGAGATAATCACATTCGTCTCCTGTAAAAATACTGTTTGAAGACGAAACAACAGTTCAGTCTGCAATCATTCAGAGTGTGTCTGTTCACACTGTTCAAAAGGTCAACGATCACGCGCGTGTACATTCGATTGTTGATTTGCCAAAATAGCATTTCTTCGTGTACATACATTCCAGTAAAATTGAATGTGCATTAACACACTGGTCATGGCTGTGGAGATGACACCCTTTTGGAAAATGAGCTCAGCGTGACAGTACTGGCTGCTGTCATTGTTTAGACTCCATTAATTTTATAGTGCCATTTGGAATTATCCATCTGTTTAAAGGTTAACTGCCTCCTTGCTGGCAAGATGGGCTTCTCTCTCTGCCTGCTGCCACTCACAACACACCTCCATATTTCTAACACTCCAATAAAGTCTTTACATCTGTGCTAAGATAGGCAGATGAAATAAATAAAAATGCTGGATACAATTAAATCAATCCAAACACAAGAGTCATTGTATTATTGTAATGATTTTCCCATACAGAATGACTGTTATTTGTAAGGAGCTCGAGTAAGGGGCGGGAAGACACTCTATTTAACAGGCACATTGATGAGAGTCTCATTGGTGCATAGTGGAGGGGGAGGGGTCTTATTTATGAATCTCTATACCATAAGATGTGGTGTCTGCTGATTTAGTGTACTGCCTGTCACTTTCCTGTCAGTACTGCAGGATAATCTCTCTTGATCAGGCGCATGAGTGTGTCAGGGATGGCTTTCTTTTGCCTAGAACCACGCTGTGCACCTGTGTTATTCTATAATTCAGTTGTTTATTGTATTTAATTTCATGTAAATTATCTTTTTTCCCTAAAAAGAGACGATATTTCTTAAAAAGAAAATATGTTAGTCTTTTAGAGACCTTTTGGACTTGACTGTTCTATAGCTGTACAGTAACAGAGGAATACCATTAAATGGTGCTGTCAGTAATACCTATTAAATGAAGCTGCAGGTTCACATTGGGGGGGGGGGGGGGGGGGCGTGTGAGTCTCCTAATTTCCAAGGGCGTTTGATGTTGGCCGCTGTCTCCCACTCTGTATTTGTGACATGATATGACTGTTATAATGACAAGCTTCAAGCTCCCTCATTTCTCTCAATGTGCCGTATCCCAGCAATACTGCAGTGGAAAAGACACCGATTAAAGAGCAGAGAAACATATGCCAAAAGTTCGCCCCCTCCACCCGCCACTCTGACTGCGATAGCCTGTCATCACACCACCATCAGCGCTGTCACCGAGAACACGGGCATAGTCTGAATCCAGGCCTGTGAAAATCCACACCAACCCCAAACACCAGCAAAACAACAGCCTAGTCTCAACTGTCATCTCTCTCCTTTTTACAGCCTGCCAACCAATCCAAAAACATACCCCTCTGCTCAACAATACATCCCCACGTCACATGACCCTCACACATGCAACCTGGATGAAATCATGTCTGAGACAAAGTAAAACATAGCCTTTCAGAGAGACAGGAAACATGTAAAGTAAATAGGACCAAAAAAAAAAAAAACCCAAAAGGACAAATGAAAAAAGAATTTACTCCAGTGGCCAGAAATTGAATTGTAATGTTTTCCTTGTCCTTCTTCCTATTTGGTTAGAACCACATTTACATGGGACAGTAACCAAAGGAAGACACATGACTCAGAGGCCCTACCAGTTAATATTACTAGTGCAGTAAAAAGGCAGAGTCAACCAAACCATTACATATAGTATGATATCAACAGTCACTATTTACATTTTTACTTGATTTGCAAGTTGCCTGCTTTACTCTCTTGTTAACAAGAAAACCACATGAGTATAATAGATTATTTGACTGAGTTGTTCTGAAACAAAATTTCCATCAAAATTTTATCCTCCACTCTTTCTCTGTCTTTTCAGGCATGTTAAGGTGTATTTGAATGCATGCTGGTTTGGTTTAAATACTTTCCCCCTCTCCTGCCTTCTGCCAAAACACACTGGGACTAAACACAACGCTGCTATTAAAACCTTGCGTTCTCTTTCCTCCGTGACAAAACAGGCAAATTAAGTCTTTGCCCTGGCCTTGTCTTTCAAGCTTTGCTTTTTGCCCCAAAGCAAGAAACACGGAATCGTCAGAAACAGCAAGATGAGGTCAGTCGTGCCCACAGGCATGGAGGCCTTGGAGACTGGGCGCTCGTGTGGCCTTCCACACTTAAAGGATGGAGTCAGGGGAAAATAGAGACTACAGGGAAAGATGAGAGCGAAAAAGATCACTGGTGATGTTAACTGTAGCAGCTCCGATGGTGTCTTCCTTTAGTGGAACTTACTGACTCCCAAGAGAACCAAGGAAGTCTATTGACTGTGTTTACACTCAATTCCTCTGGTCAGTGTCAGGTTATCAACACTGCAATTACACACTGAAATTCAGTAGCATGCATCAGATGGATGGATAAATGAACAATGGACTGAATGAATGAATGAATGAATGAATGAATGAATGAATGAATGAATGACAAATGTAGAAGAATGGTAAAAAAAAATCTAACATTGTTTCCCTTGTATAATTATGAACGGATTATTTTGGTTAGATTATATTATTGTTTAACTGGCATAGTCTACATGTCTTGGTTGCCATTAACATTCATAAACTGCAATTCCATGATATATCAGCTAGTTAACAATCTGAAAGCGGCAGAAGACCAGATGATAAATTGTACACTGTGGGCAAGTTAAATATAACATGGTGTGGTCTTAATGTAGCATTGACCTGGAAAAAAAATCCACGTAAAGAACATTAATTCAATACAATCAAGTGTTACGCTTTGTGAAGCCTCTTTTTAACCTTTGCTTTATAAATGGAGCCCCTGCTTTCCAAAATTTGTGGCCACTGCTTTGGAACTTCTGTTGTAATGAACAACTTTTTAAAACCACTGACAAGTGGTCATTTAAGTCACCAAATTACTTGAGCACTCAGTCACGCTGTATATTAAAAATAGAAATTTTTGATGCTGTTCATTTTAGTGTAGACTTGAGATGTCATCTGAAGAGACACTTACCTCACTAGAGTTAAGACACTTGATTTAAGACCCAGCTGCCTTAAACCACTGCTGAAACTGAAACATTTCTGGGCTGGAGTAGTTGTTGATCTCATAAACACGCAGCTAAACCTCAGTTTATTGTATATTTTCAAAACCAATTCATGTGCCAGGTGGAAAAAAAGATGACATATCGAGGTCCCAAAAGGACGGCTAAGGCGCCCTCGTCAAAAATGCGTGAGGTACACAGCACAAGGGAGGGGAAGATTTTAGAAATGATAGTCTTCAAAGTTAAGCAGTCAGGACATGCAGGCCATCCAGTAGAACACCACTGAATGACTGATATTACATCTGCTTTCCTGATGCTGTCACTTACAACAGCTTTTCACGTTTCAACCCTGATAGTATAGTGCAAACGGTCTTTGTGATTTCTGTTTTGAAGAAAAAAGGGGGAAAATGTTTATTTAAAAGAAACATGGATGGGCATACACTTTGTAAATATTCAGGTTTTCAGTGCATGAATCTTAAGGCACAAAATAACCTTTCTTCTTGAAACTCTTACATCGACATTACCATAGATGTATAATTTTTTAAATCTTCATTTTTTTATTACAGGATGTGAAACTGGCAGTTGACACAAAGTGTCAGGATCTTGTACTCACATATTTTATAGTGTGGCCCCCACACAGTTAAACACTGCCCCCCCCCTCGCCAAAAAAAAAACACAAAAAGAAAAAAACAACAACTTGTGTTATATTCATATTTATATGGCTTAAGCAGGAGATTAGGCAGATTTAAGAACAGAGAATTTGTTTTGCATTTGTTTGGCATCTCCTGTCTGTCTGGGATGGTATCGGATGTGTTCAGCCACAGAGACTGACACAGAGTGACGGCTTTAATTACCAATCTCACTTTGCTCACTTGCATTGTGTAACATCAACCTTCTTATATTTTTCTGTTTCTTAATTTGTGTTGTTAAGGACCAGAACTGAGAATGACACTCCTTCTTGCCCTATAATTAAAGAGAAATGATAATTCTACTTGTATGTCTCATAAAAAAAAAAAAACAATAAACACACACACACACACACACACACACACACACACCACACCATATAAGTTTTTTCCTCAAAAAAAATTCAATAAAAGGCTGTTTGACTTTGATGCAATTTGAAGGAGAAGCCAGTATCTACCCCTCCCTATTGACACAGCTCAACTTCACATGTTGTAAACACTCTTTCAAGCTCTGATTTAAATATTTTTTTATTACAATCATTTGCAGGTTTCCTCAGTGTTAATGATGAAGGATTTAATTCATCATAACAATATTCACACAACCTCCAATTAGCGACAACGCTCCTACAACAATGCCACCGTTATCTCGCCATGCAAATGAGCTCTCAGTCTGTTGCGTTTGCTAATTTTATGAAACGGTGATAACTACGCTCATGCTAATCTTCTCTGCATTTAACCCTGGTTTACTTTCTAATCCGCAATCCATAACAAACAAACAACAAACAATAATCCTATTATCGGCTTGATTTTTTTTTTTTTTTTTTTATGAATTTCATCTCAATTACGATTGAAACCTCGACAGTTTTTTTTTACTGGAAGAGATAGATTTTCTTTGCCCTTTTTTTTGTTTTTTTTTTGGTATGGCGGTACATTTTTTCCACTGTACAAACACTTCTTGGTGTTTATATGCAGTGTGACAGTGGCCATGTGAGCTTGGGGAGTCACTGAGGCCAACCAGAGTTCAGTAACCTTGTCTGTATTGACAGCCATGGCTATTAAGGCCAGTGCTGGTTAGGGGTCCCTGTGGTTAAATTACTAAGAGATGAATGTGGTGCATTCGGCTGTGCACAGCCCTTGCTGTGTCCATCCGCTTTGTGTGTGTATGTGTACGTGTATGTGTGTGTTTGGGGAGGGTTGTGGGTGAGGGGTAGCTTTTGAGATGTTATAGTATTTATGAGGTTCTTTCTCTTTCTTTGTCTGTTTACATGTCTGTGTGTGGCAGAGAGAGCAGTGCTTTCACGGCAGTGCTTGAGCAGTGTGTTGCAGATGAAGATTGTGTGTGTGTGTGTGAGAGAGAGAGAGAGAGAGAGAGAGAGAGAGAGAGGGAGAGAGAGACTGAGACAGTCCATTAGAGCAAGATATTTGTGTTAAGCACTAGCACATTGTGCCAGCAACCTGCTCAGGAAGCCACCTGAGAAAATCTTTGGACACTAGCCACACATACACACACCTACACCCTCCCTACACACACACACTCACACACACACACACACACACACACACACACACACACACACACACATACAAGTAATGAAGGCCCAAATTAGCGTCACCAAATATCATTACCTGTTGAGACAAAGGCATGCGTTGATATGACAAGCTGTTCGTCTGTCTGCCTAACTAGGTCAGACTTGGCGGTTATGGGGGGTGGGGGGGGTTTGGACATTGAGACGTGAGGCAATTGGCCCAGGGTAGGAACTGGGGGTCAAAGGCCGGGGTGTAAAGTCATCTCACATTAAGCCTAGAAGCCATTCTCTTAAAGATGTAATGGGAACTCATAATTAGCATAATGTCCCAACATGTCCAATGCTTTTATCTGCCATGCATGTGGTGTCAGCCAATTATTGCAGTGGGAGGGTGTACAACTCATATCACCCAACCTCCAAGCAAGCTGTCATAGCCCAGGGCTGATTCTCTCAGATACACTGCTTAACGGATACAATGTCAAAACACATTTATTGACCACTGATGATCATTCTGACAGGCTAACACACAATATATAAAAACATTGTTTCTTCATTTTTAATAAACAAGAAAACAAAACGGTTATGACATGAAAGGACGATATTAGGAAAATACGTTTTTTTTTTTTTAAAAAACATTATTATTTATCTTTATTGGAACAAACCCACTGACAGAAACACTTAAATATGCTTTCTGTTCTGTAACATTATTTGATGTAACATATGTTTATAATAACTTCCTTGTGAGATGAGCTTTCATAAAGCATGTGCAAGACACTTTGCACAATTGTATCAGAGGCAAAAAAAAAAAAAAAGATTAAAATGATTTATAAGGGTTTTCTTTGATGTCTTATGAGTTATAGTTCTCACTCCTTCCGAGACTTAAGTTTCGACAGCTTGTTCTTTCCATCTAATAACCTCATACTCGAAAACATCTCTCAGCTTTTCATGTGGGTGATTAAATATTTGAAAGAGCCACAGCCTGCACCTCCTTCTCCCTCAGTGACCGATGCGCTTCTCATTTTTGTCCACTCCGCTTTTCATCTGCATCTGTCATCCAAGCACCACACTCACCGGTTATCAATCGCACTGTCAGAAAGCAAAATAAACCAGCGGTCCGCTGGGACAGTGAGTTGGAGGTCCTATCCATGACTTTTAATCAATCCGGAAAATTTTTCTATATCATACTCCGGGCTCAATCATAAATCTCCCGGCTTATATATAATGTATTTCCTTGAGATGAAAATGGAGGTGACAGAAGCAGTGGTTAACATGATCAAACATTCTACCTCGGGGCTAACTGGGCATCATAGGCTCTGTGACAGGCCTGGCTGGGAGTTAGTGTACAGCACAGAAGGGAAAGAGAGAGAGAGAGAGAGAGAGCGAGAAAGAGAGAGAGAGAGAAGGGGAGAGGGAGAGGGAGAGAGATACAGAGAGAGAGACAGAGAGAGAGCGAGAGAGAGAGAGAGAGATGGTTACTATGTGTTGAACAGTACGGGACTGCTGTCTTCCTGCATATATCACGGTGACACAGGAGACTAATCTCTCTCACCGTAGAAGCAAGGTAAATACTTTCACATTCCACACGCCCATGATCCCTGCATCTAGTTGGGCACGCTCCGTAAGCACAAGGTCTCTGTCTCTCGCAGCTGTTTTCTCCTCTCCATCATTCCTTATTTTCATCTTTTTTTCAAACCCACTCCCATTTTCACAGATGAGTGAGGTGGTTTGGGTAAATGGTGAAAGAATAATTGGCACACTAGCCTCTAACAGTACAGTGATATTACAGCCATTTGAGAGTGATAGGTTGATGCGGATTCAGAGTGTACCGTATTGATTTACAACTTGCAGTGCTACCACTCAATCACTCAACACATTTACCATTTTCATTCACTAAGGGATCTTTTTTCTTATTAAAATCTCAGTCTCTGAGGCCATTCTTTAACAGAGCTGTTTAGGAGCTTTGACCTTTTTCTTTTTTTTTTCTTTTCTTGTTTTATTTTTGGAGGTGGGGACTGGACCCGCTGTTGTAGCTGTCTGAGGCAATGATGAGGTAAAGAGATAAAAATGCTCGTCTTCCTCCCCTTTCCCCGTCTAATAAACCTTGTTTCAACTCAGAGGGCCTGTCGCTCAGGCTTGATTGAAACAAACGGCTGCTGATTGCTGATCAGCCAGCTGGAAAGCTGGGCAAGGATATGAGCTAATGAAAAAAACGCAGCTGATTCGAGTGTCGCCTGCCTCGCTCAGGCTGTCGACCCCCACCCCCACCGCCCCTCCACCCAACCCATCCCAACTCACTCTGTCATGACCCGTGGTGCAGCCAAACTACAACGCTGTAAACACTGCTGTAGAGGTGGAGAGAGAGAGAGAGAGAGAGAGAAAGAGAGAGGGAGAGCACCCGCGCGTGTGTGGTAAAACCTGTCTGATGGACTTAATGGCAGGTTTAAGGCTGATTGTGATAGATTTTTTTTTGTAGAAATCTGTACTGTGACCCTCACTGGTGGTTCTCTGGATTTGTCTGGTTTTGTTTGTGGTTTGGTAAAGGTGTTACCTGGTTCTGTGAATCCCTGTTACATTTAAAGAAATGATAAGGATACAACATGAGCTTGACAGGTACAATAAATTATGAAAAGGGTGTGCGTGTGTGTGTGTGTGTGTGTGTGTCTGTGTGTGTGCCATGTATTTGTATTCTTCTGGGGACTGAAAGTCCCCAGTAAAATAGCATAATCTGACTAAATTGCCTTGTGGGGACCAAAACAACATTTTTCTAAACTATATTGTTGTTACTGATAAAACAAAAAGTGTCAAAACATTTCTTTGGTTAAGGTTAGAGTTAGGGTTAGGGTTAGGGCTAGGTTAGTATTCTTTAGTTATGGGATAATGGGAGTCAATGGGAGGTCCCCACTAGGATATGAATAAAGGCTTGTGTGTGTGTGTGTGTGTGTGTTTGTGTGTTTTAGCGGTTTCAAGGAACCATTAGACAGTTTATTGTTGATCTAACCTTGCACTGAATTACCTCATTCACCTGAAATGTTGAGGAATGGGCATTTGCACTTATATGTTGTTACTGTAAAATGAATCACCTGGACTGGGGTGTACAAACAAATAAGAATAATCCGTAAATTATGTTTGTTAATAATCACACAGGATGTAATTATGGTTTGTGCAGTTACTGTCTTAAGTAACTTCATATTTTTGCTGGCACCAATAACACTTTTCCTCACCTTTCCTCATTTGTAAGGATGTATGTTAAACTTAAAAAAAAAGGAAAAAAAAGATTAAACAGGATTGAAAGTGGCTAGAAAAAGATGAAAGGTTCTGGTGATGCAATGCAAGTTTTGATATAAAAAGTATACATGGGCTTACAAACAGAAACACAAAGACATGCGCGCGCACACACACACACACACACACACACAAGCTCTCTCGAGAGGTAAGCATTAAAATGTACTACCAGTGGCAGTCATTAGAATCAGCAAAATGTGCAGTGGGAGGGAAAAAAAGCAATATATGTATCCAATATACCTGAGCCATATATTAAAATCCGCTCACCCTGTACAAACAAAATTAGCCATTTTAGCAGCATCCTAGCATTAAGAGAGTACATAACAACTAGAAAGCCGTTTAATTGACGGCCATTACAGGGGCTGGGAGGGAACAAGGCTGAGGAATTTCACTCTTTCTCCTCTCTCATCCTGCTTTATTTGACAGCACTAGTAAATTAAGAACGTGGTGATATTTAATACCTTTTAACCTCCCCAAGACAGCTTTCTGATCAATGACGAGAGCAGCCTGTAATTGTTAGCCCGGTTAATGATTGTGCCCGCAAGCCTGCACCCCTTCTGAAATGAAGGCCTTCGTGCAATTACCTTAAACCTCTCAAGTGTGTCTTGAGAGCAGAGCACATATAAACAGTGGGGGAGTAGTCTGTGTATGTGTGTGTGTGTGTGTGTGTGTGAACACTGCATAGACTCAACAAATGTGCACTGAGGTGATGTAAGAGTACATAAAATGTGCATAATGTGTGTGTTTTGCAGGGAAAGATATTTTTGCAGTTATTTTTCTCCATCATTTTTTTCTTGCCTTTGATTAGAAAATGTGTATGGTAATACTAGAACATAAAAACATTAAAATAATTATCAGCCACCGAGTCTTTTATTCCGTTTCTCATATTCCTGCTCCTGACTATGCGAGACAAGATGACAATGTTCCCATGCTTGTAATGCATGACAGTTTTTTTTATTCCTCATTGTAAGTGTTATGAATGCAGGTTAGATAACATTATGACGTAAACCTGAATCTACTGTCTGATCTGCTGAAAACATATTGGAATTAATTAAAAGTTTTTATAAAAAGGATTTCTGACATTTTGTATGAGTAGACTGGCAGTGGTTGTTACACTGTTTCTAAGCAAAGGGACTTAAGGACATCTAGATTGTTCCAAACAGTTGGTACTGTAACCTTAGCTACATTCACCTACAAACCTCTGTCTGACCTTGCTGAGAGAACTGGAGAGAAAGACAGGGAAAGAAAAAGGACAACTCCCACTTAAAACATGCCATCTGCTTAGCATCTGAATAACGCCACATCCCTAAGACGCTGACTGCCTCACACAGCCTCAATACACACATACCCAGGACAAAATTAGTAAGAGGTCAATGGAATCAAGCTAGATAGATAGATAGATAGATAGATAGAGAATATGCTATGGGTGAGATCAAATGGGTTTTCATAGAAGAAGACCAGCATTAATAGAAATGGACCAACATTAATGGCAGAAGACCACATTGTGATGATCAAGCAAGTGAATGAAGAGGGAGAAAGAAAAGAAAAGAAAAGAAAAAGGAAAAAGACACAGAGTGATTTAGCGTGACAGGAATGAGGATGATTCACATGGCAGATGTGTCATATTTTCTGACCGTTTGTTTTGCAGGCTGGGGGGGGGGGGAGTAAGGGGGGTGTTTAATTAAAATTTATGAAGTGAATCTGCTGAATTGCACTGGCGACTGATGATCCTTCCATCAGGCTCCTGTCTGCCTGGAAGGTGAGGAATGACGGACAGCTGATATGTTGACAAGGACAGTGGCAACGCATGATGTTTCCCATCAGCCACCGGGCCAACCTCAACGCATTGAATAGTACCGAGTCTACAGGTCTCCCCAGGCAAGATGAAAGGGGCTGACATGACCTGTATGTTGAGATGTTGGGCTGATATGCTGTCACATCCTAATTTTAATACTGTCACGTCATTAGTTTAATATTCAACAATGACACGTTATGAGGTATCAGTACTAAATTTAAATAGTTGTAGATAACTGCAAATGGTTTTTTTTCCCCCTTTGAGTGGAAAAATTTGTTCGACTGATGGCAGATTGGAAGGTTGTGTTTAGCTGAAGTCACAGTTTGGGAGAACTGTTCCTCCTGCTGGAGAATTTGGCCGCTGTGAGATATTTTTGCCGACGCTCTGTTCACTCATAGACATGCTGACAGTCATCTGAGCTGTTTTGGCATTCGATCAGCACAATGCTTTTATCTGTCAGTGGTCAAGCCTGACTAAATCTGCTCCATATCACACACACGCACACACACACACACACACACACACGCGCGTGCGCACACATACACACACACACGTAGCAGCAGTCACTCTTTTTTCCCCCCTTTTAAAACCTGGCTCAAATCTTCACTTTTTCGGAAATTAGCCATCTGTGCTGCCCATGAGTGACAGAGTGTTCAGATCAATCCTTCCCGGAGATGACAATCACCCCCCCCCCCACGCACGCTCACGTGCGTGCACACACTCAGACACATACACACACACACACACACACACACACACACACACACACACACACTCAAATGACAGTAGATTTCCTCTGGCTCTCTCAGAGAGCACTCTGCTATGCTTAATGGTGCTAAACCCTCCAAATGTATTTGTACTGTGTGTGATGGTATGTTCACAAAACACCACATACGCATGCACACACACACACACACACACACACAAACTGAACAAGTGGAGAGAGAGAGAGAGAGAGAGAGAGAGAGAGAGGGCCAGCAGTTAATGAATCTTATTTAAGCCCATTAGATTGAAAGATGAGCTGTGTCGGACCGTCGGTATTTTTTTTTTTCTCTGTTTTTCGCCTGAGTTTGGATGAATGGCTTTCATCAACAAAGCGCATCTCATTAAACGTGATGATGTGCCGTATGCTGATCATCATCACCGTCATCTGTGAGTGGACTGATGAGAAATGAATGTCTACGCTAATGGAGTCAACATCATGCCATTCCTAAACCACCGTACCAACGTAATTAAACAAACACACGGCACTGCAGCACCTTCTGGAGGAAAGAGAGGATCGGAAACCCCCTCCAAATGAGTCTCAGTGCGTCTCAACAGTCATACGTCTCAGGGCTCCATTATGGTATCTGGATTTATGTGTATTTATGCATAAAAACCAATGATGTAACCAATGATTAATGGAGTATGTATACCTTGACCAATCACTGACCCTAGGAATGGTTTGACTTGTAAAAGGATTTGCATATTCTGATGGATTTAGAGAGCAGTGGTCCTTTGGAGTGCAGTTTGGAGGGGTGGAGACTCATTGATTCTATTTGCAGTTTGGTAGGTAGGACTTTTCGCAGGTGGCAGAAGGATGCAGAGATGGTAATTTTTGGGTGTGCTAACACCTCATGCTAATGTGTAAATGACAGCTAGCAGGAAAACAATGTCACATGACTGTTTTTGTCATCTTACAGTGACTCACCCACACACACACACACACACACACACACACACACACACACTCACGTGTGTTATCCTTGGCCCACACCTTTGGAGGCTCAATCTGCGGTTACATTTATAGCTTTTTCTGACAGAGGTATGCAGTGGTGCTAATTGTAGTTGGCAACAGTACTTAATAGTGGTGTTGCAAGTGTAGCGTATTTAATATTTGTATTATATAGTGAATTTGACAGTGCTTTTCACTACTGTTCCTCACGTCACTAATTTGTAAATCATTTTTCATAAACTGTTGGCCAGGCTACTGATTATTTTGAATGTTCACACGTTTAAATGAGGTTAGCAAACCTGCCCCGCAGTGTATTAATCATTTCACAAAAATATGTGTGGAGGAGAACCTGCTTAAAGAAACTAAGAATTCAGGGGTGAATTAAGGTGATTTTCACACTGAGTTTGTGTAGAGCTACAGTAGATGACACCATACGGTTGGCAAATATTTCTGTGTTTTACTTTCAACAAAAAAGGCAGGCCCAGAGAGAAGAGAGAGAGCAAAAGAGAGAGAGAGAGAGAGAGAGAGAGAGAGAGAGAGAGAGAGAGAGAGAGAAAGGGAAAGAAAGAAAGAGAGAGCGAGAGAGTATAAGAGTTAGGGGAGATTTATGAGAACCCCAAAAAGTCGGGGAGTATGTACTCCATGAGGCTTACAGAAAGATTTATGATCTGTAGTTTAGGTCATAATTCAAAGTTCATGCCCACATACATCACAGTCTGGAACACATAGATTATGAGAGGGAACATATTTGTCATACACAGGAAGAACACACACACACGCACACACACACACACACAGACACAGACGCAGACACAGACACACACACACACTCACACGCATACACACACACACACACACACACACACACACACACACACACACACAAAGGATTTGCAGTATTACAGAAGCGGATTGGGAGAAACAAGACACAAGTTGTTTCAATAAGAAATCAAGCTATGTTTCAAAATGGTCAGTACCATGCAAATCTTTGCATTCAAAACCTCCACAGAGTTTTGAGATAGAAAAGTAAATGATCTTATAATAGTGTGTGGATCTGATTACATTTACTCTATTATTCGCAAACTGGGATTCTTACTTATTGCAATTTTCAGTAAACACGCAAAGGAATTCATAATTACTTCATAAACAAATTTCCTCTTAAAATCAACATTTTTGTTCTTTTTAAAAGAAAAGCTGAATGGTGGAAAAGTGTTGTCTTTCACTCTGTGATTTATCACAGTGGGAGAAAGAGTTCTGTGCATTGCCAGAAGAAGGAACACAGATGGTGGTTAGAGAATCATACCGTTTCTCTCAGACCCTCCCTTTATCCACATCTCTAGATAAAACACACTCACTGCAGTGGAACTAAGTTCTCTTTTTTGGTGTTTGACTGTTTGGATGCTGCTGAATGTTTCATAGGGGCAGGGAAGCCACTCTCCTGGACTCTCCTCTGGTTTGTGCTGCTCGTCTATTTCTGCTATCACTGCTTAAATATTAACTACTGACACATACTGGCTCATCCACAGTTTCCTGTTTCTATGGATGGATGGAGGTACATGTGAGAAAAAGAGAGAGAGCGAGAGAGAGAGAGAGAGACAGAGAGAGAGAGAGAGCGAGAGAGAAAGACAGACAGAGAGAGAGAGAGAGCAAGAGAGAGAGAGAGAGAGAGCTTTTTAGAAAAAGAAAGATTCCTTCAAAAAGGAAACATCTTTATTCTGCATTTTTGTGTTTGTGTCTGTGTGTGTGTGTGTTTGGTATGAGTGTAAACATGTCATCAGAGCCAGAGCGGATGTGTTAGGTATGCTGACCTAGTCCACGTTATGAATGTGTATCGTGAGGGTAATGTAGCGGAACTCCTCCCATAAAGACCCTACATATCCCAGGAGCTGCCGTGTGTGTGCGTGCATGTGTGTGTGTGTGTGTGTGTTTGTGCCTGTGCCTGTGTCTGTCTGTTCATGTTTGTGTTTGTGTCTGTGCACACATGGGTGTGTGTGTGTGTGTGTGTGTGTGTGTGCGTGCCCGTACACACATGTGTCTCAGTGGCCCTGACCCTTATTGTGGCTGCATCTTTCAACTAACAACCCCAGCGCAGAAGCATACACTCCAGCACATCAAGATTTATGCCTGTTACACAAGGAAGAGATGCACTTCTTTTCTCAAGCCAACATCTTCTTCCTTTATCCTGGCTGCATCCACTGCTCTGAGGAATGAACTGGGCACCAGTGAACCATGTTTCCTCTCGACTTGTTTTCCATGACACAACAAAGAAAACAAAGCAGTTGTGAGTCTATTGTTATTATCATGTTTTTTTTGTTTTTTTTTATTTGAATGCCCTTCTTAGTTTTCTTCCACATTAATTTTTAAAGAATGATTTTGAAATGGAAAAGGATCTCTTGATGAGATAAACAAATCTCTGTTTTGTTTGTTTCCTTCTGGCCTTTAAGATTTTTTTTTTAAGTTTTCAAGTTGTTTTATTTATTTATTTATTTTATTCAGAAAGTCTAAATAATATGCAAACTAAGCACAAGCAGTGCAATACGATTTAAAATTCTGTAATCGGGCATGGCTGTGGGTAAAACTCAAACTGAGTTTTGAATTCACTCCTGCTTTTTCTGAGCTCCTGTTAGTGATGTATCTAGACACATTTATGTAGCTAGAAGTCTTTCTTTTTGATTTTCTGCTCTTGAGTGGATGATGACGGAGGGCAGAGAACAGTTTGAGATGTGTGTTTGTATGTGCAGGGCATGTGTGTGTGTGTGTGTGTGTGTGCTGTATAAGTGTGTGTGTTTGTATGTTATTGGGACTGGAATGAGATCAGACTACCAGTGTGTAGTACTAGAAAGTACAGGGTCAGGGAGGGGTCGCTTGCACTGTGTTGACCCTGGTGTGACTGCATGTGTGTTTTTGGGGGGGGTAAGTGGGGTTAAATTGGGGTCGGGTGGACAGTGCAGTGAGCTATGGGTGAGAAGTGTGGGGGGTGCTGGGGTTAGACAGGGGTCAGGTGTTATATGTCGAAAGTAAGGGGATAATGTGGAAGTCCAGTGCAGTTAAAATAAGGTCAGTTACACAGTGCACCAGACTACACTTACAGACTATTGATTTTGCGTGGGACAGTTTAGAGGAGTAGTGTATGCAGGTTATGCCTGACTGTGTCTATCTTTGGAGATGGATGTGTGATATGGTGCTAGATCTTTGATGTTTATTTGGGGAGTGGACAGGCTAGAAGCAAAGATATAACTGGCCAGAAGAGTATCATTGAAAGGTCAACTGAGATGAATCCATTCACCAAAGTTGATGGATTCATCTCCCTTTTAACATCTTAAAGGTTTGACCGTTAGCATGCATCTGTGAAGCTCCCCACTCAAACCTAGCTCTGAGCACAGACAATAGTGAGGCATCTTGAGGCCAAGAGGATGGTCTTTGTTGATGTTGTTTTCTACATAGAGGCTGTTGATAAGATAAGGGAATGTTTTAACTCTGCAGAAATGGGGAGATATTGTATTATTAAACAGCTAATCCAGACCCTTGCAATCTTACACCAATTAACGAGACGAACAGCGCTCCGGGAATCAAGCATTCTCGTGGCCTGTGCACCACTGCCCCTATGATGACTACAGTACATAATTGTTTTGCATTTTAATACGTAAAAAATAGTTCTCTTTCCTTTCCTTTTTTTTTTCTCCCGGGCTTAAGCGGCCTTGATTCGAGAAACGCGGGATAACCACATGAAGAAAAAAGGAGAAATCTAGTCAGAGCAGAGCAGAGATGGGCTTTTGAAGATGAAAATCATTCCACTTTGTTTTACTTAGTTCTGGGTGAAATTTTTAAAGCAAAACTAAGCATTTAAAAACCACGCATTGTTTTTTTTAGTATTCCAGACCGCAACATAAAGCACAAACAGGAATATCAAGAAATTCTACTTGCAATCACCAAAATGATAAGATCCTACAGCGTGTGGATATTTAGTTGGTTGGTAAAAGCTGTATGAAACGGAAGACACACATGTTTAACTGAACTTTTCTGTGACTTCCAGTTTTAAGGAACAGATGAAATGGGTTTTTTTTTTTTTTTATTTCAGCCACATGTGTGTGTTGTGTGGGGAGTAAGGCCTGTGTGTGACTCTTTATTTCACAGATGAACAACTGAGCACATGCAGCAGCTGTATTCCTCCTACGGAGCTGCTGTTCCTCCTCTGCATAGCAACAATACCTTCTCTCTCCCCCCCCCCCCCTCCAAATGTCGATAAAACACAGAGTTCCCATAAACTAAGCAACAAATAAACAAAATAAACAGTATTTGTAGAACACATCGCTAGCCGTCTCGGTTTTACTACTGGGTTTAATAATATGATTAACTGATTAATGATTTTACGAACTATCCCTATGGTTTAGATTAACAGGACTGTTTATAAACACTATGGAGACTTATCTCGTGCTATCTAAATATGAAATGTAAATAATTCTGATTATTTCTGAGGTCAGCACTCCCTAATGTTTATTCTTTGCAAACATTGACTAAACAGGATTGTTTGACAAGTTCTGTGTTTTTACTGAGTGTATTAGCGCTTGACAGAGAAATCAGAGTTTTTGGTGACATACTCATAGCAAAAGCAATACGATATCCATACACTGTAACTCATTTTTTCTTTCTTACTGTCAGAAAGCAGGAAGCTGTTCCATCATTCACAGGAAGCAGTAAAAATCATTGGTCAAACACAATGTCAAAATTGAGACCTTACCAGCCAATGCTAATCAATTTGAATGTGTAGTTTCACACCCTAAGATTTCTTAGGGAAAAGAGAATGAGGAGAAATAATTTCGCATGCAGTAATCATTGCTTTGGATCTTTTGCTGGTTCTGGAGCTGTCTGGAGCTCTCAGCTCTCTCAGACAGCTCTCAATTCCCTCACCCTTCACACACACACACACACACTCACATTCTACATGTCTCACTCAGCTTATCAGTGCCCTAAAAAAAGCCAAGAGTCAGGGGTCAGACAAATGACCTCACCACCAACCCTGACCCTGTCACAACCTTTTGACCCCAGATTCATCATGTCCATGCTACTGGTGGGCTGAGAGGGTTAGTTAGTGTTCAAAGACAAAACTGACAGGTCTGCACAAGGAGAAAGAGAGACAAAGGACTTCCCCCAAACTCTCTCTCCCTCTCTGGATTAAAGCTACTTTGCACGACTACTCATCAAATCATTTGTCATAGATTTAGTGTGAACTCGGAAACTTGGCAGAATCTCAGCATGAGGCATGTTACAGTCTTTCAAAACTGAGTTTACTCAAGTAAATGCCTCATTCTGTTATATTCAGCTTGCTAAACGCCACTGCTTTCTACGATGGCTTCAATTTACTTCTCTAGAAAATCTCATTGAGAATAATGAGTGTGTTTCAAGCTGTAGGTTACACCTTAAGGATCTGATCAAATCGCTTTTGTGTTATATTTTAAAGATCCACATTTGCTGAGTTAAAACTGACAAATTTCCATCCTCATTTGTATTGATATAACTTCCAGCTGTTCTAATTGGATCAAATTAATAAGTAATGTCCCAGCTGTATCAACTAATGAATGAAATACTCACAATGGCCTTCAAATGGGCATTTCACAAAGGGCTTTCCTCAAACAACCACATGTAGGCTACATTTAGCCCACTTTATGGCAATAGTGACAAATCTACAAAATCACCCTTTGACCTTTTGACCGCATGAGCCTTCTGGCCAATGATGATAATGATCCTGATCTGACAGCCATCTTTCCCAGTGGCCATCTGGACTGGCTGTCATAGTCGGTGATTGAGAAGCAGACCCACTGCTGGCCACACAGCGATTCTTTACACCTGTCATCCAATCACCTCTCATATCTGATACACAGACAGAAGGGCCCATGCTGCCCTGTGAACTTTGAACTCAGCACTCTTGTCTTGCATGGACAAGAGTCTGGAGTTGATTTGCAGAGGGAATGTTGTGTAGTTATTAGGTATATTAAGACTTAAAATATTTCTGTATTTCTGTATCAAGCTGTCCCTGCAATGATATCAAGCTATGATGGTTTGTTTTTCCTCCAATGAAACGTTAAAAAAACTCCTTTAGCTGATAGGCCGATTAGAGATGTAACATGCTAGAATATGTCAGTCCTTTGTCGGATATACATTAATGACACCTGACAAAAGGCGTCAGCATGACCGGCCTGCCCCTCCCAACAAACCCATCCAGTCCGTAATGTGGGATTCCAGAGGCCTTGAAACAGCCTTTGATGTTCACTCATGAAGCTGACAGAGAATGGAGTTCTGACAGAACGCTATATTCAGTCAGTCAACAGTCAACTACATCACCTGACACCACACATCTCAAGAAACACCAAAGAAACCGAGCAAGGCATGAAAAAAGGCAGCACCTCTGTTCCATATGGATTCTGTAATCTTTTTTTTTTTTTTTTTACGTTTTTGCTCACAACCAGTCACGAATAGTGTTTGTCATACCCCCCCCCCCCCCCCAACAAAGTAACGCGACACGCGAACGAAAATGACAAGAGAACGCGCAAATCTCAAGCGAGAATAAGAGGCTGCTGCTGATGTTAGGACAGCTGTCTTGATTAACACGTTTGACACTGCAGACGCGTCGCCGTTACCGCCGCGCTGCACGACGAAGGCCATTTCTGTTCGTTTGACACCCTCATTTTTTGCTCATTTTGCGTGTTTATTGTTATGGAAATGAGCGTGTCATCTGGAGACTGCTATTTTGGACTCAATCCACCCGCAAATGTGTGCTGGATCTTCTTCCTCTCTCATTAATGTCAATGATCGCCACGCCCCAAAATTGTTTTGGATTCGGGGTAAACAAAAATAGCTGTGAGTGGAAAGCTCAATAGCTAGAAACACTGCAATCACTTTGACTTTTTTTTTTCCCTCAAGAGACAATGAAACTGTTAGATGGTATAAGATACTTTATTCGTGTAACAAATCTGATTAGGAATTGAATATGTCATGATTAAAAAAAAAAAAAAAGAATTATCAGCTGATTGTCAACCAACTGAGTGTAGAAATATCATGAAAAAGATCTTGCTCAAGTGAAGTGCCTTCCAATAAAATCACGCAGGGGTTTCTCATCTTCCTGCACCCTCAACCATGCAACAATACAGGAATACAGCAGCTAACAGTGAGCACAATGTGGATCTTACATTCGTCCTATAAATGCCCAAAATGTGTTCTCCTCTCTCTTTTCTCCCCATGAAATCATACCTGTGTGTGTCAGCACAGTGCACTGTCCTCAGTAAGCTGAACTTTCTCAGGCAGTATTGGAGGAGCTTTCTGTGTGGAAAAACAAAGTGAATGGATTGTTTCAACACCGTCAAACCCACATTCCAACGTGAGGGAGAGTCACCATCTGTAGATGTGTTTTCAAGAAAAAAAATAATGTTAACTCAAACACAAATGAACAGATTGTTGTCTGCATAATTAAATCACACCCATTTGTGGGGGTATAGGCTATATACTGTGTGTGTATGTGTGGGTGTGGGCGTGAGTTTGTGTGTGTGTGTGTGTGTGTGTGTGTGTGTGTGGGTGGGCACATCCTGGCCAGAAATATTTTTTGGAGTTGACACTGCCATCAGCTTGTGTTCAGACGCTCATCATTCCAGTTGGCAAGTCTTAGACTTTCTACATTGTCCTTTGCCTTCTTAAAATTGGAGTTTTCCTCTTTGTTTTCCACTACCTGGTCAAAAGACAGGCATTACGTATGCTGTGTCATTTGCCTGTTGAAAGTTTCCCTCATTTCTATTGGCCATAGTGTGATGAGTTAGCATGTACAGGTATGGGTGCCGGGGGCAGTGCTGACGGTGGCAGTGTTTTTTCGGAAGCTTACCCATCATGGGTCTCTTGCTGGATCATTAAATATGAGCCAAGGGAATCGGAAAAGGCTTAAGCAACCCCCCTCCCCCCCCCTCCTCTGTCTGCCTTTCAATAATTCACTTCTCCTTAGCTAGTTAGTGGTAACATGCTAATGTTAAGACTGGCTAGCTGGCGTATGGTGACATGAGTGACTGACTTATCAAAAACGTCATCCTGTTATCTGGCAACGTTATGGCTTTGTTCACACTTGTGTCTATCTGGAACTTTTCTGAAAAAGCTGCAAGGTCTTGTTTGGAGAACTGCTGAGGCTACTTTTCTGGAATTTCAACTCTGGCTCATGTTTAGACATGATCAGGAAACTGCCAGAAAAATGTATGGATAAAACGGAATGTGTGAATGGGATTTTACAGTTTGATTTCATGGTATGAAACCTGTGAAGTGAAATCATAATCAGCTGAGAAGTAATGTTCATAAAAAATTGTAATAACTACTAAATATCACCTTAGCGTGAGGGAGTATAGACACAGTGTGTGTGAGAGAGCCACTGTGTGAATGGGATGGTCACTTTATTAAATATTTTGAATTTACTGGAGCTGGCACCATATTTCAAAGGAAATGAGGAAGGTACATCAAATATTGTTTACTAAGATATGGGAAAAGAAAGAAAAAAAAACCCTCAAAAACTGAAGGGGCAGTTTTTTTGGTGCTGGGCTGAGCTCTCATACTCTTTCATGCTCCTTCAAACACAGGAAGACACAAGTGTCAGATGCAGAGTGATACCATAGTGGGCGCCAGTGAGCACACGTGTGGAAGTGTGCTGAGAATATGTTGTCTTCTATTATGCTTCCAACTGTGTTCCTGCAGCAGATACATTTATCCAGCGCGACTTAGAAAAAATCAAAATGGTCAGAGACTCACATAATGTGAAGAAATTATCCCAGTGTTTTTGACAAGGTCCACAGTCACAAAGTCTGGATGTGGGAGAGAGGCAGTATGACAATGTAAGACAATGCATTTGTGTTATTCATTTATTTATTTTTTGTCAACTGTCATTCAGTGTATCATTTCAAGTAATGCCACTCTTATTTTTCTGAACATACTGTTTTTTGTTGTTGTTGTTTTTTTTTAGCACAATCTGTTTTTATCACTGTAACAGTTACCATGGTGAACGACCACGTATACATGCCTGCATGTCTGCATGCCTGACTCTTTTTCATGATTTCTATACAAATGCACAGACAGGCTCAACCTGTTATTCTGCACTCATTTGCTTTACAAATGAAGTCTTTGATCTCTGATGGGGTGGGTGTTCAGAATGAGGGGCTCTGTGGGGGTGAGGAGGTGGGGACAGCAATAGCAATATTTAGTGACCAACCTGAGGTCACTAGATGATGTACCATTAAAGGTGTCTGTCCTTAATTGATGTATGAATTTTTTTTTTCTCGATCAAAGACAGCGATGATATATCTTATTTGCATCAATCTGGTGTAATTCCATTGCACCAAATGGATAAATAAATAAATACTTCCAGTGAATACTGATTGAGAGTTCTTCTATGCCCGTTCCCAAGTAGCGATGCCCTGGGATCTGGTATTTTTCTCATGTTTACCTCACCACCTCTCTCCCCAAACATACTACCTACCTGCTAATATGACATATGTAATATAACCACAGGGAATAAGCAGAACTACTATTACTTGCTACATTATTTATTACTATGTCCAGAAGCATTCAGAACGCAAAAGTGGGATCCTTTCCAAAATTAGAATTCCCAGTCAAGCGTTAGTAGCATATGGGTCAGTACTGGATCGACGGTACAGCGTTCTCCTCAGTAGAACTGACACCTCCTGTCTCCTTCTCTCCCTGCTCACCTCTTTTCCTCAGACAAAATGAATGACTTCCCTTGACGCACAGAGAGAAAGAGAGGGGGTGAGAGACAACAAGCAAGAGACAGTGTGTGTGTGAGAGAGAGAGAGAGAGAGAGAGAGAGAGAGAAGGAGAAAGACAGAGAGAAAGAGAGAGAGAGGGAGAAAGACAGAGAGAGAAAGAGAGAGGGAGAGCGGAAATTCACCTGTTTCTGTCGCAGCACTCCTCCGTTGCATTAAGTGCGGATTTATGAACCCTAGCTACGAACCAAACCATTTGTCTTCCAGTTTAGCTTAACGGCAGTCTTTATTCCCAGCAGATTTGGAAGAAGAGAAAAGAGGAGCATATTAAGGGCTAGGGCCCTTCCATTTCTCTCACACATTTCTAGTCAAAACTGAACTGCCCCCTCGAGCAGGAATTTTTCTTTGTATCTCCCTTTTCTTTCTTTTTTTTTGTTAAAAAAAAGGGAGGGAATGCGGAGGTGCCTGACTGATATTCACTGTAATTGTAACGGATGAAGGCTGCCTCATCACGGGACCTTTTTCATGGAGAACCTGTGGAAAAGTGGTACTCAGTATACTTTACCACAGGCCCTTAAGTGAAGTTTTCATTGCTCCATAGCTAATATTAGAAATATTTTCTCTGCATGGTGAATCTAAGAGTTCCTGCTTACAGGAAATACCTAATCAAACAGCATAGTGAAGTATCTGTAAAGCACCAGTGAGTGGTTCCGAGGGTAGAAGTGGGAAAGGAATAATTTTTTCTTCTTCTTTTTTTTTTTTTTTACCAAGCCCACATCCGATTTGGTTAAACAATGTAAGCTGAAAAGTAGTCAGACTGTCAGATCTTACAAATACTTTCATTCTTTTCAATCTTTTTTTTTTTTTTCACTCCCTCTCCATTAGTGATGCTGGGGAGATAATTCTTCTCCAGTCGAGCCCGAATTCTCCATCGACACTGTTAAATTTACACAGTCTCAACAACACTGATTGCTCTGAGGCAGAATACATTAAAAGGAGGGAAAAAGAGCTTACCTTTCACTTTCTCCCTGTTTTAGTGAGAGTATGTTTAGTATCTACATAAACCTACCCCCACCTACACCCTTCTGCTCCCCAAGGGCTGCTGGTACAACGTAGAGGGTGGACATTATGAAACTGCACATCTGCACGGGGGTGGGTGAAAGGCTCTTGAACAGGCGGGATATGTGAGTGAGAGAATGAAAGAGAGAGAGAGAGAGAGAGAGAGAGAGAAGGAAAGGGGGAGTCTCATGTGTAGCCTGCAGCTTCTCTGCCCCATACTTGCTAACAGTGTGACCCCTGCCTTGGGTGTACGTGTGTGTGTGAGTGTGTGTGTTTTCTCTCTTTCTTTGTACACACTCCAGAATATGTTTCTCTGTTCTTCTCATCTCCTCTGTCTCTCTGTAGTACAGCTTCAGATATGTGCTGTGTATTGCCCCTGGTTCCCCCCCCCCCCCTCACAGACTCTTTATTCTCTCTTTTCTTCTCTCTTATTTTTCTTTCTTCATGTCTTTTTTTTTTTTTTTTTGCTTTGTTTATTTTTTTTTCTTTACACCACTTCCTCCAGGATCTGTATAGGCTGGTGAGTTTTGAAGTCTTGGACAGAAAACAGAGGATGTGGATACAGAACACACAGGTGCAATGTACAATTCCTCACTGTTATTTTGTTATTTGTGTTGTAAAATTATCTCAGAAGTTGTTGTTTTTTTTTTTTTTTGGTAATTTCTATTGCTTTGTTGGACTGCCAGTGCAAACATGTGAAACTTGATATCATCTCTCTTACTGAACAAAACTCTGAGCAGTGAGGCCTTATCTTAGACCGTCAGGTCTTGGCATATTTTATGTGATTTAGAGAATGCAGATACCTAATACAAACCTCAGCTAGACCAATTCCACGAGGACCCACTTCCATGAATCCACACACACACAGAGAGAGAGAGAGAGAGAGAGAAAGAGAAAATCTCACATAAATGCCTGGATAAGATCTTTGGCAACTGCACCGCCACGTGTGTTTGTCCATCACAGTCAGCTGTCGTTGTCCTAAGAGCACAATATAAAAGAGATACTCTCACTCTCTCTCTCTCCCTCTCTCTCTCTCTCTCTCTCTCTCTCTCTCTCTCCCTCTCCCTCTCTCTCTCTTGTCTCTCTGTCATCTTCCATCCATTAGCTGCACCTGCTCGTCTGCTGTTGTTGCTGGACTCTTTGGTGCCAGTGGTGATACCGTGGCGCCTGACAGCTTCCATCATGTGTCTGTCAGATCTTCCCTGTACAACAAGAGTAAAAACCAAAGCACAAAACCACCCCCGTTTTTTTTATTGCTCTCTTCCGGACCATAACGAGCCCACCAAGCCGAATCAGTCAGGGCGAATAAAAATGTCTTTGAGACAGACAATGGTTTATACCCAGTGCACTTTTCATTACTCCACCGAATGCGTTCACCTCTCCGTGGAGCTTCATTCAGTCTACCACGGTCGGCCTTGGAGCAGCTGAGGAAATTTTGTTTGTGTCAGTCTCAAACGATTGAGTTATTTATCCCTAAACACGCACGCAGATCATAGCACAAAAACCCACATTGTCATACCAGTTCCATATGATCTTATGTCACGCGTTACATTGATTATGAGGTAGTTATGGTATAATTACGGTGTAATGACAAAGTTACACCCACATGTGAATCGCTTATCAGTTTAGTCTTTTCTTATTTGAAAAAGAGGATGATGTTTAAAAAGTCACACTGAGATCAATGTCACAGGATTGTGAAGCCCCCAACTGTGCAAAAAAGAAGAAAAAAAAAGAGAGAAAGAAAGATAAAGTTTCCTCTTACAACGAATGAGCAATCTTCCATTTATTTCTCATTTTTCTCCGTCGGAATAATTTACTGGAATGAGCGCTAGGACTTCAGAATTCCTGCGCTCTCCTCCTGGAAACGGAGGGCCGACTGGGATCTGTTCAGGCATCATTGCTTTCCTTCCAGGTGTCTTTGGCCTGCATGATTTCATCTGCATGCCATAATAAACTTCCTTAATGAAATAAGTAATTAACATATTATAATTGTGCGGCGGATGATTTTGACAGAGATCATTTTCCATATCTAATGCTATGCTAATTTAATCTGTTCCCCTCCTCTGCCCAACACGACCCCTCGGTGATTAAGTTTCATGGCATATCCTATCCTTGTCTGGTCCTTCTTTCCTCTTCACATCTTCGCCCAGTTCACCATTTTTCATCTCTCTCTCTCTCCCTCTCTCTCTCTTTCTCTGATGGATAGAGACATGGCGTGTGGTTCAGGCCCTGCTTGTCGCTGTAGAGTGGGAAGAGGAACATGCACAGATGGTATGACTGAGTGGACTGTAGCGTATGAGGCCTGTATATGTGTGGTCTCCACTCAGCATGGGAAATGAACAAGGGAAGGGAAAAAAAGAGGGAGTTATAATCGCTTAAGTGATTGAAATATAGCCGAAGGCCAGTCAAGTGCAGTTCCACTCTTGGCAGAGAGTCTCCTGATTCCCCCTGGAGGAGAGAGGGAGAGAGAGAGAGAGAGAGAGTGTGTGTGTGTGTGTGTGTGTGTGTGTGTGTGTGTGTGTGTGTGTGGGTGGGTGGGAGGGAGGGGGGAAGGGGAGGTTAGGAAATGACCCAGCTGTAGTGTGATTCTTCCCATACCGTTAGAATCCCTCCCATCTCCTCCCCACTCTGGACAGCTCTGACCACCATCACTCCCACCACTGCATCTACCTCCTTCACTGGAAGAAAAACCTCAAGGGATCAAGCTCACCACCCAGGACTCAGCTCACGCCTCTTCTGCTTCCATTTATCTATACATCTACAGCCACTGAGACACCTACCTGTTCTTCTTACACTAGAGAGAGAGAGAGAGAGAGAGAGAAAGAGAGTGACAGAGTGAGAGAGAGAGAGAGAGAGAGAGAGAGAGTAAGAGAGAGAGAAAGAAAGAGAGCGAGAGAGTAACCTGAAGAGGCCTGCACAAACATGAACATGCATTGATTTAGATAACCAATGTGGTACAGACTGATAGAAAAAATGAAATACCTTTTATTTTTAAATGCAGCAGTTATTAAACTGAGGCCGGGGTACTGATTAAAGGTAAGGAAAGTTCCCCCCGGAACACAGTTTAAAACAAAAAATAATGGCAGATTGTAACACGCTAAAACCGTAAGTTTTAGACAGCCACAGATGTTGTAAGAAAAATGTTGAAATCTATTTTTGTACTGTGGGGGTGACATCGACGAACTTGGATGGAGTGGTACTGTATGTGCTTCTAGGTGGGAGTGTATTTGTGAGTGATATGTCTATTTGTGTGCAGTGTGATGCAGCTCAGATGTGGTTGAAATGTGTGTCGACTGAATGGCCAGGGTATTATATGGGTGTTGATGGCTGGTTAAGTGCTGTTCTCCTGACCATGGTTCACTGGATGTCTGTTCAGGTACACCACTCCAACAACAACCTAACAACAGAAACAAAACAGACATCTAAATCAGGAGACAACAACAATACCCGAAAATAAAAAAGGACTCAAATGACAGCTGTAACCAATGTAAGGTTGGAGAAACAACCTTGTTTTCTCTGAACTACAGCGTGCCTGTCAAGGTCTTTGATTTGTAGTTTTTTTTGCCAGAGCCCTGTCACACTGTCAAGTCCTACAGTTTGAAACTGTGTCGCGTCCTTCACTGACTGACCTTCCCTTGTTATGAATTTATTCAATTATTTTTTTTTTTTACAGTGAGATTTTGAGAGACAGACGTGAATGCCTCGTGACAGTACAAATAGCCTACCCGGGAGAAGGATTTTTTTTAAAGAATAAATGTGTCACTTTGAGCACATATTTCCCCGCGCTTTGAAGCATCTGTCTGACACGTGGACGACCTTTTGGAATTCACAGGCGCATAACTAACGGTTTCTATGCGAGTCAATCGATCTCTTTGACTTCAATTCATTCTATCTCGTGCGGGCATGAGAATTGCACTGGACAGACGCTAATCAAAGCTTGTCACCTGAGTAACAATGAGAAAAAATACCATTCAACATGGTATTTGTGGTGCATGACTAGCACACAGTAATCTATCGAGACGTTATTTCTTTACTTTCAGAGGCGAATATACCTACTTTATTTCAATCACATCGACATTGAACTCGAAGGACAGTGTAGCTCACCAATGGCTGTGCATCTGAGAAGTATGGTTTGGTTCCTGAAATGGTTATTGTACTATGGTATGTTTATTTGCTTGTATTGCTTTTTTGACGATGTTTTGGTGAAGTTCAGATAAGGTGAAATCAAGGAATGTATCATTTTTAAATATTATTAAAATGAGTCCAGTAATAGCCCGAATGATCTTTAATGTTTCAGTTAGCCCTCACTTTCTGTTCTATTCTTTTTCTTTCCTTTCCTTTCCTTTCCTTTCCTTTCCTTTTCTCTTTTGTAAATTCAAATGTTTTCAGTTGTGAGACCTTGATGGCAGGTGACATGCATATCGTTTTTTTTGACACCAGTGCTGCTTCAGTGAGAAATTTCTGAAATAAAGCCAAAGCTACTGGAATGTACATGTGTTGTCCTTGTGTCAACTTCATGAAAAAAAAAGGACTTATACGAAACATTCACCAAGACTAATTTTGTTTCTTGCTCTCCATATTGCCCTGCAGTAAAAGAAAAGTAAAAAAAAATGCAGATCCACATATCCGGATGAATATTCGCACGTTCTCCCTCCTCTACTTGGTCTTCCCTCGGTCTGTGTTTCTCACCCACACATGTATTCACATGAACGCATACACACACACACACACACACACACACACACGCACACACACACACCAACAGTTTCCAAGCGGGGATTCCAATAGCCTAGCTCTTGTACTTATTGAGTGACAGATGTACATGGGCCCAACTGTGGTTGCCAATCTGTTTGGAGACTGCAGTAACAATGATCCGTTTCCCCGGAAAATGCTTCTTCCCTCAAAAAAAAAAAAAAGAAAAAAAAAAGAAAAAAAAAATCTCAGGTGTCGGAGAATGGGACTGTGACAGAAAGGAGAACATCTGGAGACACAGTGATCAGGTTTTGCTTTGACTGAGGGAGAAATTCTGTTCCTTGAATCCATTCATGTAGACTTTTATTTAAAAAGAAATAAAAGATATATATGTATCTTTGTATATACATATACACATACATATAGACACACACACATACGTACATACAAACAGTTTCAGAGATGCTGATATTTGCATCAGAAAAAAAAATAGAATAGAAAATATAAAATACAGATGATCATATGTTTCATCACACGTTTTAATTTTGGCCTTTATCCTACACAATACTCTGTGTTAATCATTGCAGATGAATTACCTTACTTTATATGCATTACTACTATTCAATTTACTTGACAGATCAGGCATTGAAAGATTGATGAGAAATGTAAACCAGTGCTTCTGTAGTCCTAACAATGGAAAGACACCAGTGATGATGATGAGTGAGGTAATTAATTGGCATAAGGTGGATTGAATTGTTGGCCTTGTTGTGATGTTGTGATAGAGGTGAAATTAGTTAAACTCTGTGGTAAAAGGATAAATAAATACTAACATTAAATTTCCAAGAGTATACAACCAGCATGAGGCTTTCTAAGCCAATGCCAATGAACACACACACATCACACCATGCCACACCACACTACACCACACACACATGCACACACACTCTCACACTAGAATTTTAGGCATAAGATGAAATGTTACCTTTTTGTATATTTATATATGTACATGTATTTGTACATGGGAGTGTGTGTGTGTTTGTGTGGCACTATGAATGTGTGCGTTGTGTGTGTTGTAGTCTTATCTGTAACTGCAGTTCTCAGCAGCAGAAGATAAACAGGAGAGTGAAGGGCAGTAGCACCACAGGGGACTGATTGACATGGTCAAGGCCCAGAAGATCTCTCCCTCCCTAAGAAGTCCCACAAAATCACATACACACACACACACACCATCACATACACACACACACACACACACGCACACACACACGCACGCACACACACACGCACGCACACACGCACACACGCACACGCACGCACACGCACGCGCACACACACACACACACACACACACACGCACACACACACACACACATTGTTGTATTAATACGAAGCATTTTTTTGATCTTCTGTCTTCTCTTGCTTTGAGCAAAAATATTGTGTGACATCTCAGTATTTGTCAAGAACTGAAACCTGTCTTATGTTTCTTACCAGAGAGACAAACTGGTCAGTTATGCCCAACTCATTGCACTGACCTTCCACAAATAGCTTCCTCAGTAATAACCCTTTGATGTGCAGCATGACGCCCCCTGCTGTGCTGGAGTTTGAACTTGGGGAAAGACTCTCACTGATCTTCTGACATCAACAAGGCAGGAGTGTGGTATACAACTGTTAAAACCAATTTGAAGTGATATCACTGTTTTAAAACGGTAAAGCTGGACATTTGAAGTCACTCGCTCTTGCTCCACTTCTCATTCCCACCTATCAGAGGGGTATAGTATGTCCCTCTTTGTCCTGTTTAGCATGTCAAACTGTCCAAAATTTCAGCATGATTTTTGTACCATGTTAAAATACTTAACCTCTGGCATGTTTTTTTCCTTAGAAACACAAACATTTTTTTTTCCCATGTGTGTATAGGTTTTATCTGTTTGACAGTCACTGCATGAATACGGTAGCGTTTTGAGAGGAGAAGGTAATATTCCAAGGCTAAAAAGGCTGATTTTTTCTCTTTGCAGTGATGCAGTTATACAGCCGCAGGGGTTTAAGAAATGTAAATAGCGTAATAGATGGGAGCGATAAGTCTTCATCGACAGCGTACCTACGTTCTGTTTGATGTGTGCTTATTTATATGACTCTGCCTCCTAGCACCGCATGCTGTCTATTGCCAGGATGTTAAACGGGTTCTTCAGCAACGACACAGCCATGGGGTGATGGATATGCATGTTATCGGATCTGCACAACTGTGTGTGCGTGTGTGTGCGTGTGTGAGCGTGTGTGAGCGTGTGCGCGTGTATGTGCGAGCGAGCTTGTTTTTCTGTTGCCATATCACAAACAAAAAAATGCCTCCTTCTTGGTCCCATGACTGTATCATTCAACATGAGAGGGAGAGACAGAGCAAGAGAGAGAGAGAGAGAGAGAGAGAAGAAAGAAAAAGAGGAGAGACATGATGGTATCGCTGTTGGAGAGGATACAGGTCATTGTCATGTGTCAGTCACAGAAGCACTTCTCCCTCTGATAAGAGCCATGTGATCTCAGCTCCCTGTGCTGGTACTGATGGAGGGGCGGGGGGTGGTGGTTGAGGGGAACTTCACCGTTGCCATGACAAGACACAGAATTAACCCCCCCCCCCCCCCCCCCCCCCACACACACACACACACACTCTCTATCCTCCCAACACACCCACAGCTGCCTGATAAACATCTAAAACGGTTTTTGGTCCTCGGGGGCTAATGGAGACACTAAAGCTATCAAAATATCAAATGTGTGTGTGACAGTGCACGAGGGTTGGCTCTGTCAAACACTCCGGCTGGAAAGAGCGATTTTCTCACCTTGCGTTTGTGTCTCCTAACGCCTTGAAAAAGAAGACAAAAACATGTCTCCGGCAGGAAAGCAATATCTTTAATGGAACCATCTCTTAAAGACTTGAATTTTTAATTAGCTAAGCAGCTTTTTTTTTTTTTGGAAACACAGTTTATGAATTGACCATATCTTCTCAAAGAGGTCATGCCACAAGGAGGTTCCAGAACACGTTAGCTCATGCAAACATATTTCTATGAAATGAAGTGAATTTGCTCTTCTCGGGCAGCACGATAAACAGGCGACTTTGTCTTCTGAGGGCCCTCTCTGTCTCTGGGTTTTTTGAGCTATGGCAGTCCTTGTGTGGACATGTGAAGGACGGAGGAGAGGAGAGCGGAGAGTGGTGTGTCAGGTGCCTTCTGCCGGTGACATGCGTGGATGATGCCACCTCGGCGGCGGTGGGCCCATGTGTCAGGGCATGTCTGTGACCAGTGTAGCACCAAACACCTGCATGTACTTCATAACATATGATTATGATTTATGATGCCTGTCTCTGGTCCAAAAGAGACTGACAGAGAGAGAGAGAGAGCAAGAGAGAGAGAGAGAGAGAGAGAGAGAGAGAGAGAGAGAGAGAGACTTAAAAGCAGCGGAACCAAGACCACGTTTGTCTTTTGAGCTTATCGCTACTGTGAGGGTGTCTTTTAAAAAAGCAGAACACATACATACCCTTCAACCCCCCCACCCCGCCCTTTACTGTACAACTTGCTCACCCCCCGCCCCCCCCCCTTCTAGATTCTACGAAAATTGGGTGGGGTGGTAGGGGTGTCTCTTTGGACAGGTATCCACAGCCTGAGTCCTCCTGTACAGATGTAAAAGGGTCCTCTCCATATCTTCCACTCCTGAGCCATGCTTTCTGACGGAGAACCATTGTCTCAGCACTGAATCCAGATGAAAACACTCACAGGGGCAGAACTACTGAATGAGACGAACCATGCCCAATGCTGTGATACTGAGAGAAAGGAGGATTACAGAGAGGAGGGGGGAGGTGGGGATGGCTGCTTGTTTGCTTCTGCCTTTTGCCAACTCACTCTATTTTAAACCTCTGTTTGACACCGTGCGGGAGACTGGCTGAAACAGGCAGGGGAAGAAATGAAGAAAGACGCATGGAAATGAAAGAGGTGAAGCAGGAGTAAAAGTGGATGGTCTGACATGCAACAGAAAACACCTTCACCTGTCTCTATCGAACATAGTACTAAACCATGGACGAACAGAGAGAGACAGAGAATGAAAGAGTATAGCAGTGCTAGAAGCACGTGTAAAAAGAAGGTAATGACTAAGAAATGAAATATGGAGGAGGAATGGATAAAGAGAGGGATAGAACAGAGAGAGAGAGAGAGAGAGAGAGAGAGAAAGAGAGAGCTTGGCACTACTCTGGATTGTGGAGGGTTTATTATCCTCAGCAGTACTCAATCAAACGTTGGCCCTCTGAACAGAGAGTAATGCTGGCGAATCATCCTGAGGGCTTTCTCTCTCCCTCCCTCCCTCCCTCTCTCTCTCTCTCTCTCTCTCTCTCTCTCTCTTTCTCTCTCTCTCTCCTGTGGTGTATGAGTGGTATCCATCTGTCAGCTGTCAGTGCCAGTGAGAGATATACAGAGCTGTCACTTCTTGTCAGTGTGAGTGTGTGAGGCTCTTTTGCAGCTGCTGCACCACACACACACACACACACACACACACACACACACACACACAAAACGTCCTTATGCTGGGCCAGTTCAACAACTAATGCACGAGCACGAAGCATAAAATCAGTACAGAATGTGTGTGTATGTGTTTTATGATGCCTTTTCAGTTTTGTATTATATGTGTCTTGTGTAAATGAATAGATGAATATATTGCCAAGGTTCAGGCATGGAAATATAAATTAAGCTTTCTCCTTTCTCTGTTTGGCTGCACTGATTTGTATGTGTGTGCATATGTGTGTGTGTGTTTGTGTGTGTGTGTGTGTGTGTGTGTTTGTGTGTGTTTGCATGTGTGTGTGTGTGAGACACATACACATCATTCTTCACTTATAACTGTAATTATATCTGTGTCCATGGTCTGCACATCCCAAAATACACAAGCGGGTTTGTCAGATGAAGCAGCAATCACAGGGCCAACATTAACCACTAACCCATTAAACAGTCCCACCAGCCCCTACACACACACTGCCTGCCAGGACTGCAACACGAGCCAGTCTGCTCCCAGTAATCCCAGTACTCCAGCATGTAACACCTACACCACATGTAGAGTGAGCGAGCAAACGAGAGAGAGAGAGAGAGAGAGAGAGAGAGAGAGAGAGAGACATGCATTGCTGATAAATCTAAAAACTCTTGTGTGGTCTGTTCAGGACATTGTGTACAACCCTTTCAGCTATGTTAACATTCCTAAGCATGCAGGACACTCAAACGGATGGGTGAAAGAGCTCTCTCTCTCTCTCTCTCTCTCTCTCTCTCTCTGCGGTCCGGCGGGAATCCGTTTGGGTTATGAGATATGTCTGGTGCTAAAGAAGAACCCGACTCAGGTGACTTTAGCCTAACAAGACAGTCAATAAGATAGCTGTCACAGCTCTGCAGGATTAGCATCAACGATACAGTACCTAATCATGTGGGTCTTTTTTAGCCCCTCCACACACACACACACACACACACACACACACACACACACACACACACATCCCACTTACATATGCACGAGTGCTGAGCCCACCGCCACTTTTCATGTAGAGTATAAACTGATGACTGCCATTGCCTGGAAACCCCCTGTGAGTGTGAGCACTCTCACTCAACACGAGCATGACAACTCTGATATATGCACATACAGATCCTTGACAATCTTCTATCCATTTACATATGCAATATCAGCACTGCACCGTGTGTGTGTGTGTGTGTGTGTGTGTGTGTGTGTGTGTGTGAGTGTGTGAGGCCTGAGGAGAGAGACGGGAGGTGAGAATTTTGAAAAGTGGTAGCTCTCGCTCGCTAAACGCAAAACAAACAAACTTTAATCCGCAGCTCAGTGTTTCTCTTCAAAGCAGAGATGGAGGTATGAGAAAGAGAGAGAGAGAGAGAGAGAGAGAGAGAGAGAGGGAGAGAGAGGGAGAGAGAGAAAAAGACTGCCTGGCCCAGGGGCACATATCTTAGCAAACACACTCACACACTTGCATTCACATATACTTTCCCCTCTCTGTCTAACAACCACAACAGGTAAAGCTCAGATAGAACACACGACTGGGGGATACAATAGCGCTCGAAAAAGAACCCTCACGTAAGCCGCAGCTAACTGACTGATGTTTCTTTACCTCTCAAACAAAGTCAAAATACAAACAAACTGTGCTTCAAAGAACGTTTTTCCTTCAGCAGCATGAGGAAAGACTCATTGTGGAAGAGATGATGGCAGGTCTTGGGAGGTTGCACAGGCGGCTGTGTGAACATACAAATCCTTTGGCTGGTGCTTCAGAAAGTGAGTGAGAGAGAGAGAGAGAGAGAGAGAGAGAGAGAGAGAGAGAAAGAGAAAGTAGGGCTGGCTGATCATCATTAGAGCTAAAACACGCACAACTTGACATGTTTATTTAATGGCTGCTCACGGCACTGTAAGCAAGCTGCTCTCTCTCTCTTTCTCTCTCTCTCTCTCTGTCTGTCTTTTTGCTCTCTATCTACCTCTCTATCTTACTCTCTCTTTCTCCTTCTTCTTCTCTTTCTCTTTTTCTTTCTCTTTCTCTCTCTCTATCTTTTGCTTTCTCTCTTTCCCTTTGACTAACATGGTGATCTGCTGCTTTGTGCTGTTTTGCTGTTCTGTGCTGTTCTCTGTGTAATTTCGCGTGCTTTTTGGGGATCTAGTTTGTGTCTTTGCTTTCTCTCTGTACACAGCTGTGGAGGGTGACATGAATCTTTTGTGTGTATTTGTGAAATTGCTGTGGTATTTGTGTTGATGTAGTGCTATACTGGCTATTGTAGACATGTACAACCTATTGAAGACATTCCTTATAATCACACATATTTACATTCTTTGGTGCATTCTCATCCACTTCTCTTTTTTTCCCACAGACAAGTGGATATGGATGTTGGATATGCATCAAAAAAACAGTTTGCACAACCACATACAATGAGAGGGATAAGCTGAATGAACAGATGAGAATGGAGAAAAGAGACTGAGAGACAGCAATAGAGCAAGAGAGATAAGTGGAGTGCATGAGAGAGAGAGAGAGAGAGAGAGAGAGAGAGAGAGAGAGAGAGAGAGAGAGAGAGAGAGAGAGAGAAGATTTAGAACATCGCTGAGACTGCAGGGTATATTCCAAGACACACTTCCTTTTTTGTTTGTTTGCGTGTGTAAACGCAGTTTTGATGAAATATTAATGTTTCCCTTCCAAAATGCCTTGTAAAGGATCTCCTTTCTCTGACTTCTCCATCTGTAAGACCTGAGGTTGGCGTTTAGTATGCCGCTCCATCAGGGAGGAGAGAGTCAATGAAAGCACCATGTGTGGAGCTGTCAAAACCCTGACACACCTTACCCGCTACAGTCTCCAAACTTTTTTCTTTCTTTTTTTTTTTTTTTCCTTTTCTTGTTCTATCTCTCAAACAACCACACCCAGTTACCACAGGCTTCCGAGAGCCAGGTTCTTCTGTCCGCGGCGTCCGTTTGGAGAACAGAGAGGTTATTTGATTAATGAATATGATTAGATATTTATCTGTTCTGATTGTGTTACGGGCCTCGCATGAAGGAAGAGCAGAGCATTCATGGCCTTGATAATATAATATATATATTTTTTTCTTAATAGAAAGGGTTACAGGGAACTCCTCGCACAAAAAGGAATATTGTTTAAAATGTCTTTGCTTTTATAATGTTTCCACAGGAGTACATTAAAACCAAAAACATGTGGCTTTTCAGTTTACTAAATTTTGAATCACAAATCCAGTGCAATGTCAAATAATCATTTCCGTGACTCAGATTTACACAGTGTTCTGACGTTTAATGATCTAACTCCTGCTTGTTTACAAATGTAGTTACTGGGTGTGCTGCTAAGTCTGTGCTACACATGGATGCTATTAGCAAAATGGAAACACCATTAAAGACAAAAAAAAGAAAAGAAAAAAGAGAAAGAAAAAAAAAAAACATGCACAGGGAGACGCTGAGTCAGTGATTGGAAGCTACCATGGTGAAACAATAGGACATTATATTACATCAGCTTTCTCAAAGTTCTGCAGAAATCTACTTTTGATTGATACTTGATTTTGAAACTTGATGAATGAGATTTGTAATGAGTTGGCAGTATATCTGTTGGTGTGGCCATAACAAAGCTCTATTCATGATCCATAGAGGGAACTGTGCCAGACAAAATATCTCGAAGCTTATGTGTGGTACCAAACAGCTCCCACGTGGTTCGTTTTGACATGTGACACTCATTGTCTATTGCCTGGCAACAAGAGATGTGTTTTTTTTTTTTTTTGAGTACTTCAGCTGTCAATCAATGTGTCCTGATTAAAACAACATCAGACCTCATGGTGATGATTTAGGTATCTGATGTCCCAGGGAGGTCCTGAGAATTTTCACTGGCACAATGATATCTGTGAGATTTCTGATATAAAAAGAGAGAGAGAGAGAGAGAGAGAGAGAGGGAAAGGGGGGGGGGGGAGAGAGAGAGAGAGAGAGAGAGATGCCAACCCCACACAAAGACAGTATAGAGAGAGCAAGAGAGAGA